>NC_084744.1:14771768-14824268 GCF_033978785.1 Entelurus aequoreus | reverse complement strand
GCACCAGTCCATCTTAGATGAGCCCGGGCCCAGCGAAGCCGTCTGCGTTTCTGGGTGTTGTTGATTAATGGCTTTGGCTTTGCATAGTAGAGTGTTAACTTGCACTTACAGATGTAGCGACCAACTGTAGTTACTGACAGTGGTTTTCTGGAGTGTTCCTGAGCCCATGTGGGAATATCCTTTACACACCGATGTCGGTTTTTGATGCAGTACCGCCTGAGGGATTGAAAGTCACAGCCTTGCCGTTTACATGCAGTGATTTCTCCAGATTCTCTGAAACTTTTGATGATATTACGGACCGTAGATGGTGAAATCCCTAAATTCCTTGCAATATCTCATTGAGAAATGTTGTTCAAAGGGGTGACCCTCGCCCCATCCTTGTTTGTGAATGACTGAGCATTTCATGGAAGCTGCTTTTATACCCAATCATGGCACCCGCCTGTTCCCAATTAGCCGGTTCACCTGTGGTATGTTCCAAATAAGTGTTTGATGAGCAATCCTCAACTTTCTCAGTCTTTTTTGCCACTTGTGCCAGCTTTTTTGAAACATGTTGCAGGCATCAAATTCCAAATGAGCTGATATTTGCAAAAAATAACAATGTTTACCAGTTCGAATGTTAGGTATCTTGTCTTTGCAGTCTATTCAAGTGAATATAGGTTGAAAATGATTTGCAAATCATTGTATTCTGTTTTTATTTACCATTTACACAACATGCCAACTTCCCTGGTTTTGGGTTTTGTACACACAAATCTTCAACATATAAAATGTAATTTAAAGTTGTCATCTCATTGAAGTTTTTACGGGGCAATTAGAAATGTCACCTGGACGCCAGGCCCTAATGATGACTGATGTAGGGCAGAGAGGAGAGGCCGGATGTTGCGCATCCTTAATGTCTGGGCAGAGCTGAATCCTAACTTGTTCATTAAACTGTGAACCTGTTTCCAGCAATGGGAAATCAGCAGTTAATTTAAAACGAGGCAAACCATGCACATTGCCCATAAACGGAGGGAATACATAAAATCGCAGAGGGTGTGTTGAGAATATGAACAAACCAAGTGCCAACCATTCAACGGCCTTTCTAGCAATTTGGAAACTACAAAAAAAAACAACAATCATAATGAAAAGTGATAATTTTCTATACAAATGTAAAATGATTGAATTCTTTGTTACATTACCTGCAATATGCAACATTTATCATGTCACGTTCGACACTATTCAGTGATCATTCTCCACTTTGTTGCATTTCTTGGACTTTGTGAGTATCTTGAATTACAGGATATAATATATCAACACAACGACCTACTTACGTTTTTATTTTTGTCCTCAAAAGTTTCAACATGGGCATGGACACAATTCAGTTACATAAATTCAGTGTAAAAAAAAAAAAAAGCATTTGTAAAAAAGACACAAATTAACCTTCATAGATGGTCAACACTCCCAGTATGCCAAATTTGTTTGAAAGTGATGGTGACAACAAAAAAAAGACAACAAAACAAACAAAACACTGCACTTCAAGATATTCTCTATGTAATAAAGTGCAATTTTTGCTAACAGGGACGGGGAGTCAATTTCTATTTTTATGTTTGTTATTATTTAGGACAATTAAAAGTTCCTGGGCCTCCAATTACAAGTTTATCGCATTTGAAAGGGTTACTTGCATTATTATTAATACTGTACATCAACATTACATTAGTGCTTATTTTGTTCTCAAAATAATACGGACAATATTATCATTTATAGTCAATAATTTGTGCAACAATCTATCGTTCAGCAAACTTTGTTTGGCCTAACTGCCGATAATGTTGTCAAAACACACACTGTTCACAATAATTAGCAACATTGCTTAAAAACCCTGTAGTGTGTATCCCAGGCCAGCAGGTGGCGACAGCCTTTTTGCTGGATAGAGTAGCAATAGAGTACATTTTACTGGGAATTGTGACAAGCACAACGTATACAAGAGTGCTGTGTTACACCATTACTGTTTTGACTGTGACGTTCGACAGTGTTAAAGGAGTCATATCATGATTTTTTTGTCAGCAGAGCTATTTCCAAGTCATTTTTTTCTTCCCTTTTAAAACGGTTCGTTTTAAAGGGCGGAGTTGTTAGATGCGAATGACCTTCTCCTCACCACGCTCCTTGACACCCGGTAAGCACTTGCCTGGAAATATTTTGTCGTTTTTTTTTAGCTTTCTTGTGCACTATGGACATAGGCCGTCACAACCCAACGTCCCAGATGACATAGCGAGATCAGTGGCTAACAGTGTTTTGTTGTCGTCAGCAAGAAAGGAGACGATGAGTGGAACGAAGCCACGATGACGTACAGGTCCGGAACTATACGCTGACTAAAGTTAAACTTCTACCGAGTCTGTAATTTCTAATGCTAGATCGTGGACGTACACATGTCAATAAATTGACAATAGAAGGCTTGTCTGTTCTATATTGTGTAAATAACTTTGCTGCTAAAGCAGAGGCTAAAGGCTGTCAGTGTCACGGCCCGGGCGCATTCCAATGCGCATTCATCTGTGCGCTCTGCTGGGCGCACCTGCAAGAGCGTGCCAGGCACATGCCAGTCCGGCTGCAGCAAGCAGCTGCAATCAATCGCCGGCAATCAACACACCTGAAGCTGATGATGAGACCTGCCTTCATAAGCCGGCACAACCTGCTATCCCGCGCCAGAACATAGTTTCCTGTTTTGTACAGTAAGGACTCGTAATCAAGCTCTATGCATTAGTGATGGGTTGATGAGGCCTCATGAAGCGTTTCGACACATTGCAAAACTGTATTGATACTGTGTCGATACTGTGTCACTAAATACTGACATCTGCTGGACATTAAAAATCCCTACAGGCAACCTATGGACCGATTCAACTGACACTGATTTTATGACCTAGTATATACAATAATATAAACCAAGTCATTGTATTACATTTAGGATTATTTCATAACTTCATTTAAATAAAAATATATTTTTTGTCTTTTTAAGATACAGTCAATAAATAATGTGAACATGTATCATAACATGGAAATCTAAGAGAATGTGTTGTGAATGAGGATGCTTGTGGACTGAGAAATTATTATTATTTTTTACACATTTTTATTTAAAAAAAAACAGTTTTTCCAACGTATTCAATTTTAGACGATTTCTCTTCTTAGTTATTATTTCTACGGCTGTAGAAAAGACCCGCTCACAGGGCACAGAGGAGGCGTCAGTGCGACACAGTTCGCATATCGGTCACGTGGCTTTCTAAAAGCGGTACGCGCACCGACACAGGGTTTTGCTCTATGAGCTCGATGCATGCGCCGATGCATCGGTGTTGCCGGACCCATCACTACTATGCATAATCTCTCTGTGTTTCTTCCCCCCCGCCATGTTTCACTTGTCTCGTGTCCTCCTTGTCGATCCAACAGCAGACCTCCGTTCCCGCGTCACAAGGTGTGTGTCTCGTCTCCCCGTGTTCCCTCTGCTTCCCTGACTGCCTCTTGGATCTCAACCCCCCGCCTGGACACAGACTTTTGATGCCTCGCTATCGCCCCCGACTTCCTGCCTGTGCTCACGGACCTACGAGCCTGCCTCGCCCCTATTGGACGTCCGTGCCTCTCGTTCAACACTCCGGTAACACACAACAGCTAATCTCTACACATAGTCACACACCACACACATTTTGGATTAGTACACACACTTCATTTATTAATTATATATATATTAAGTATATATATTAGTAAACCTAGAGCTAAACGACATCCCTCCTGTCTGTGCTGTCTCCTTCCTCCTGTACACGTAACACTCAGCTGCGCTACATGCGACATCGCAAACGTAATAACGGATTATATAACCTACTTGTCCATTGCCAAACACAGAAGGCACTGTTTTAATTACAACTAGTTTTTAGGGAAATCATTCTTTGTTTTACCAGAGGAAGGTGACGCAGTTCTCTTACATTATATTGCTAAGCTAGCTACACAAAAAATCGAGCTAAATTTACTAAAGTATCTTTAACACATTTCTAACCTACTCTTATTACTTACCGTTTCATTGTCTCCTCCATTGCTTTAAATAGTAATCACCGTACCCGCTATTAAACGTGGTTTATTGGAAAATCCATCTTCATGGTGGCACAGGTTTCTGAAGCAGGACTCGTTGAAGTGCTTTGCAGACACGAAAATAGACTTCTTCAGTGTGGGAGGTGCATTGCCACGAATCATAAAAGTTAAAAGTTCGGACAACAAAAGCTCGAACAGCAAACAGAATGGCAGACTCACGCAAAGACTTCTGGGTTAGCCTTCACCATGTATAGAGATATCCGCAGACATCACAGGTCTGGAAAAAGTCACAAATTCCAAAGTAGAAAGGAAGGCAAGATTGTTTTATAAATATGTCTGCAATTCCTCCACGGTTTTGATTCAACATTTTCAGAACTTATGCAGATCCCAAATACACATAAGCAGGTGGGTTAGAACACATGGTTTTGCATAGTGGGGCCCCTTTAAGAATAACAGTGAAATGGGACCCATTGCCTTTAACTTTAGATAAAACTGTTAACAAGTTTTGAGTAAATAAATGATGCGCATTCCAAATAAAACACAAAAAAATTATTCCTGTATGACTTTCGGACAATACAATTACATTGTGTCAAAATGTTGGCGTCTTTTATAAGGTCAATTTAAAATATGGATGAAAGTAATTTACTGTGATTACCTGCGATTAATCAAAACTAAAAAGTGTGATTAATTTGATTTGAAATAGAAATAATAGTTTGACAGTAGGGCTGCAATGATTAATCGTTTAATGAGTGTAATTAATACAAAAATCCAGCCGCTGCACATAATACTGGTGTTGTGTGGGTGCCGTGATCTGAGAGTTTTTATTTTCATTATTCAATTAGTGCACACATGTTAAAAGCGCAATTTCAACGTTAATGATTTGCATTTATTAGAAAAAAAAAAAGCTAAGGTTATGGCAAGCAGAAAAATGGTTGTTTATTTCAACTATTTTCCCTAAAATACACATTGAAACTATAAGTGCGTTTTACTCGATTACTCAAGCAAACTAATCGATAGATTACTCGATTACTGAAATAATCAATAGCTGCAGCCCTATTTGACAGCACTAATTTTAACACAATTAACCCATCTGCAGCAAAGAATGACTCAAAATCCCTAAAAGGTCTCGGACAACACTCATGCAAATAGGTAATTGATGCGTTAGTGACAAGCTGCACAACCAAAACAAGTCTCTATGTAAGAGTCTAAAGAGCACGTTGGCCTTTTGATGGGAAATTAGAGGGGGAAAAAAAAACTTGACAAAACAATCAACCTGACAACGTATTATGCAGATTCTGCAGGATGGAGTCTTTCATCCAAAAATAGCATGTTGATAAGTTAATGTTTGTTTATAAAACAGGCAGGCTCGTTGTTAACTTGAATATGTTAATGGTGTTTAATAAAACATGTTAAGTGCTTGAATGTCTGTACTCATGCAAAATTCATTAATATAGATTTTTTTATTGACTCATGATTCACGAAATTCACAGCAACAGTGTTATTAAAGGCCTACTGAAAGCCACTACTACAGACCACGCAGTCTGATAGATTATATATCAATGATGAAATCTTAACATTGCAACACATGCCAATACGGCCGGGTTAACTTATAAAGTGCAATTTTAAATTTCCCGCGAAACTTCCGGTTGAAAACGTCTATGTATGATGACGTATGTGCGTGACGTCAATGGTTGAAACGGAAGTATTCGGACACCATTGTATCCAATACAAAAAGCTCTGTTTTCATGGCAAAATTCCACAGTATTCTGGACATCTGTGTTGGTGAATCTTTTGCAATTTGTTTAATGAACAATGAAGACTGCAAAGAAGAAAGCTGTAGGTGGGATCGGTGTATTAGCGGCTGGCTGCAGCAACACAACCAGGAGGACTTTGACTTGGATAGCAGACGCGCTATCCGATGCTAGCCGCCGACCGCATTGATGATCGGGTGAAGTCCTTCGTCGCTCCGTCGATTGCTGGAACGCAGGTGAGCACGGGTGTTGATGAGCAGATGAGGGCTGGCTGGCGTAGGTGGATAGCTAATGTTTTTAGCATAGCTCTGTGAGGTCCCGTAGCTAAGTTAGCTTCAATGGCGTCGTTAGCCACAGCATTGTTAAGCTTCGCCAGGCTGGAAAGCATTAACCGTGTAGTTACAGGTCCATGGTTTAATAGTATTGTTGATTTTCTGTCTATCCTTCCAGTCAGGGGTTTATTTATTTTGTTTCTATCTGCAGTTAAGCCGATGCTATCACGTAAGCTCCGTAGCTAAAGTGCTTCGCCGATGTATTGTCGTGGAGATAAAAGTCACTGTGAATGTCCATTTCGCGTTCTCGACTCTCATTTTCAAGAGGATATAGTATCCGAGGTGGTTTAAAATACAAATCTGTGATCCACAATAGAAAAAGGAGAAAGTGTGGAATCCAATGAGCCAGCTTGTACCTAAGTTACGGTCAGAGCGAAAAATGATACGTCCTGCACTGCACTCTAGTCCTTCACTCTCACGTTCCTCATCCACAAATCTTTCATCCTCGCTCAAATTAATGGGGTAATCGTCGCTTTCTCGGTCCGAATCGCTCTCGCTGCTGGTGTAAACAATGGGGAAATGTGAGGAGCCTTTCAACCTGCGACGTCACGCTACTTCCGGTACAGGCAAGGCTTTTCTTTATCAGCGACCAAAAGTTGCGAACTTTATCGTCGATGTTCTCTACTAAATCCTTTCAGCAAAAATATGGCAATATCGCGAAATGATCAAGTATGACACATAGAATGGCTCTGCTATCCCCGTTTAAATAAAAAAAATCATTTCAGTAGGCCTTTAATACAATTGAAATGTTTAATCGTTTGACACCTATAAAGGAGTCTATTCGAATGAAGTGTCAACAGTAAGTGTACACCACCTGCTACTACAGTACCTCATCATCTGTGTCTGATTGTCGCGTAGCCAGTAGAAAGGAGATAGTGCCATCGTTAGCGTTCATTGTCGTGTAGCCAGTAGAAAGGAGGTAGTGCCATCGTTAGCGTTCATTGTCAACTCCAAAAGTCTGCTTATCTCAATGTGTAGTTACAGCAAAGGCTGCTACACCATGCATGAAGGCATGGAAGTAGTACCTTGTTTTATTCAACACGGCCGTGGCTCTAGGCCTCCGGCAGGGAAAATACCTCATCAACATCACGTTAACCTCTTCGGTCCTCATCTTGTGTGCCGTCTACTGCTTAGAGGTGCAGACGACCCGGAGCTGTTTCTTTCCTCACTTTTGCCTGTGTGTTGACAACACAAGGGATCTAATCTATCAGCACTAATTGCCGGCTTTCCCTCAACACCACTCACTTGAAATAGAATCAGTCGCGTAATAAAACGACACTTATATGAAAAGCAGTAAAGACAGGTTGTTCGTCTTTTCGGACGGCATTTCCAATTTTCTACCTGCTCCCGTTTGATTTCAGGTCCTGTCGGCAGCGTTTGCCGTCAGTCTCTTTGCATTATTGATGAGAGTATATCTTCATGGCTGGGCCAGAGCTTGAAACAATGACAACATTCGAATAAAAATTAGCCTGTTTTTTTTTTTTGTCATCAGCCTGCTCTAATTAATTATTGGCAGCCTGAAGACTACCAGAGAGGAATCCGACATAATGAACACCAAGATGACAGGAAACAGGAAATGTATAATTAAAAAGCGACAGTCTAGTGCAATACATCCCTTTTTAGATTGATTATCAGTGATGTTTTAAGCTTTGTTTCTTTGAGCCTCCTTTTGATTGGTCTCAACTAACCTGCCCTTGTTTTTGTTACCAGGGTTCACCTGTTACCTGTCCAACCGCATTGTGTTTCCCTTCTGTTTCAGGCTGATGATTTGAAAAGCTCAAGAACAAGTGTAAATGTGGGGAGAAAAAAAAACACTGGTTGATGGAAATGGTTGATTATTTTGCATATTGAAAATCAGTGGCGGGCCGTGCGTTTCCCACCTAGGCCTTCAGTGATGTCCGACTTCAATGATTACCTCTCAAAATACCATAATTGATGTCACCACATGACCATTGCTGGAGAAATACTATACAGAAACACATTTAAGCCCTACTGAGCATTGAATCACCTCAACAGTGTACAAAACGGGTTATTTTCTGGCGCATTTAAAAATCAATTAACCCACATCAGCAATTGAAACATATCTTATGTGGTACTATGGGGCGAGGGTCACCACTTTGTGAACAAATGCGTGAGAAAATTGTCGAACAGTTTAAGAACAACATTTCTCAATGAGCTATTGCAAGGAATTTAGGGATTTCACCATCTAAGGTCCGTAATATCATCAAACGATTCAGAGGATCTGGAGAAATCACTGCACGTAAGTGATGATATTACGGACCTTCGATCCCTCAGGTGTTACTGCATCAAAAAGGGACATCCGTGTGTAAAGGATATCACCACATGGGTTCAGAAACACTTCAAAAAACCACTGTCAGTAACTACAGTTTGTCGCTACATCTGTAAGTGCAAGTTAAAACTCTACTGCTCAAAGCGAAAGCCATTTATCAACAACACCCCGAAACACCGCCGGCTTCGCTGGGCCCGAGTTAATCTAAGATGGACTGGCCTGCCTGTAGTCCAGACCTGTCTCCCATTGAAAAGGTGTGGCGCAATATGAAGCCTAAAATATCACAATGGAGACACAACTTAAGCTGTCTATCAAGCAAGAATGGGAAAAATTCCACTTGAAAAGCTTCAAAAATTCACTGAGTGTTGTTAAAAGGAAAGGCCATGTAACACAGTGGTAAAAATGCCCCTGTGCAATGTGTTGCTGCCATTAAATTCTAAGTTAATGATTATTTGCAAAATAAAATTAAGTTTCTCAGTTGGAACATTAAATATCTTGTCTGCAGTGTTTTCAATTGAATATAAGTTGAAAAGGATTTGCGAATCATTGTATTCTGTTTTTATTTACGAATCACACAACATGCCAACTTCACTGGTTTTGGGTCTTGTAGGATGTTAGTAACATGCATTATATGTGAACAAAATATATAAAATGACACCAAAACGGGTCAATTCAATTTGTTTTAACCAGCCCCTAAGTCATCCAGCAGCTATGAAATTATAAAAGGACGTTGGTGTGTAATATTTTTTTTATCTCTGACCGTCCAAATATGTTAAAACGTACACGTAGGGCGATGGATTTGCTGTCACTCCTCTCTCACAGCCCTGTGTGGAACTGTGTCAGTTTGCGCATCTTTTTGAAATGTGCTAATTAAAACGTAGAATAGTGCTCCCGAAATGGTGATGAGTGTTGACAAATCACATTGCGTGTGCTGTATAATGCATTTCCATTTTCTCCTCCCAGTGTTGAGGGGGCATTGATGATCAGCATATATATATATATATATATATATATATATATATATATATATATATATATATATATATATATATATATATATATATATATATATATATATATATATATATATATATATATTCATTTTCAATGAAGACAGAGGCGCAATATGTATTGCACACCTTATTCAGCTCATTTAAAGGGGAACTGCACTTTTTTGGGAATTATGCCTATTGTTCATAATTATTATGAGACATGACGACGGATGTATTTTTTTAATGCATTCTAAATATTAAATAAATCACTTACCATACAATGTCTGCTGCCAAATGCTCGGATGTGTATATATTCTTTTTTCGATGAAGAATGACTCATAATCCTAGCAAAGAAAAAGGGGGTGGAACCAAGGGTCTTTTCGGGTCGTTCTCGCCATTTCCGGTTCTAAATTGGCTGTCAAAGTTTGCAACTTGTCGGAATACGTCCTCATTCATTTCATTTTTTCATTTTTATTTTTTTTTCATTTATTTATTTATTTCAGGCAATGACATAAAAAAATAATAATACATTTAAAAAAAAAAAAGTACAAAGTTGACAACACATAATAATATAAATTAATATAGTGCAAATACGTCCTCATTCTTCTACTATCCAGGTGATCTACAATGAAGTTTGATGAGCAAGGAAATGAGGAACCAGGCACACAAGCTTGTGATCATGGCGCCGCTATAAATAGTTTGTCTGTGTTAGCACCTATAATAACAATATCAGTAATACTTGGTTAAAATTCAAGTAACGCAATGTAAATGGAGTATTGTTGACACTTTTTGGATGTTTTTTTATTGGGTTTTATGGGCGGATAAGAGGACCTCCCTGTATTATTTCCGTTCATTTAAGAGTTAGAATGCATTAAAGAAACAAATCAATCCTTCATCATGTCTCTCATAATGATTGTGAACGATAGGCAAAATGTTTAGTAAATCAGTTTTGCGTGTGCTATCAGGTTTGCACATGTTTGAGTATGTGCAACCTTTTAGTAAATCAGGCCCTAAGTTGCAACACAAGCCCTCCTGCTACATCTTCTTATTCTCTGGCAGACCAAGTGCTTAGAAGGTGTGTTAAAAAAAATAAAACACCGGCGCCCCAGCTAACAAGTTTTTTAAAATAACACTTTTTTTTTAAACTTTCAAGCTAATTGTTATGCTTGAGGTTGCAAACAAAAATTGCTCTATGAGCCTCCCCACTGCTAGTTGGCATCGCAAATGTCACAGTGAACCCTCTAAGGTCCGGTCAAAACATGCAGTGTCTCACTCGCTAGTATTAGCTAATAGTTAGCGAGACATAACTTTGTTTTTCCAACTGTTAGATTGAAGAAAGTGAGTGTGAAAAAGAGTGCTGAGAATTTAGAAGAAGAAACAGATGGTATTCATTGAAATAAAGAAAGAAATGATGGAAAAACTCGGCGGAGGTGTGCGTGTAGCCGACTTGACAAAGCCGTACGGGCATAGCCCCGAATTAGTAAATAAAAGCTAAAATAACGCCAGCAAAGGTGTTAACATTTTTTTTTTATGAGAATATGGAGAATATGTTAATGATGTGTTTGATGGAGAAGCAGCTGGAAGGGGATACTATAGAAGTCAGTTCTACAAGGTAATTGCTGTACATTATTACTCCATAAAACTTCTGCAGTTGTTTGTAGTACATTCTATTGTATGGTTTTTGATACAATATTCGTTATCTAGAAGTTAAGTTTTCTTATCAGAGAGCATGTTACATGTTAAAAATTTAGCGATTTTCCGGGGCCTCACAGGGATTAATTGCATTTTATTCACTCCAATAGGAAACTTTGTGTTACGGGTGTACAGGGGAAGAAGACGGCCCAGACAGCAGGGATGTTGTTTTAGCTCTATATTACATATACACTACCGTTCAAAAGTTTGGGGTCACATTGAAATGTCCTTATTTTTGAAGGAAAAGCACTGTACTTTTCAATGAAGATAACTTTAAACTAGTCTTAACTTTAAAGAAATACACTCTATACATTGCTAATGTGGTAAATGACTATTCTAGCTGCAAATGTCTGGTTTTTGGTGCAATATCTACATAGGTGTATAGAGGCCCATTTCCAGCAACTATCACTCCAGTGTTCTAATGGTACAATGTGTTTGCTCATTGGCTCAGAAGGCTAATTGATGATTAGAAAACCCTTGTGCAATCATGTTCACACATCTGAAAACAGTTTAGCTCGTTACAGAAGCTACAAAACTGACCTTCCTTTGAGCAGATTGAGTTTCTGGAGCATCACATTTGTGGGGTCAATTAAACGCTCAAAATGGCCAGAAAAAGAGAACTTTCATCTGAAACTCAACAGTCTATTCTTGTTCTTAGAAATGAAGGCTAGTCCACAAAATTGTTTGGGTGACCCCAAACTTTTGAACGGTAGTGTATATATATATATATATATATATATATATATATATATATATATATATATATATATATATATATATATATATATATATATATATATATATATATATATACACACACACACAATATGCAATGAGGCGTGTCACTAAACCAAAATGTATATGTGTGCGACTATGCGTAGTGATGATGTGTTGAGTGTTACCGGGAGTTGTTGAAGGTGCGTGTTGAGTGATAGGCGGAAGTCCAAGAGGGGAAAGGCAGGCTTGGAGGTCCGTGAGCAGGCGTGAGGTCAAGGGCAGGAGAGAGGCGTCAAAGGTCCATGTCCAGGCGGGAGGTCGAGATCTAAAAGTGGCAGCCAGGGAACCAGAGGGGAACACAGGGAGACGAGACACACAGCTCGCAATCAGGGGACGGAGGAATGCGACACGGGACACAATGATGATGACGGGGAAAGAACACAAGGAGAGAGAGAGAGAGAGCATAGAGCTTGATAAGACGGCTTAATGTTCGGGAACAAGTAGCTACGTTCTGGCCCGGAACGCAGATTTGCACTGTCTTAAGAAGGCAGGAAGCTCATCAGCGACGGGTGTGTTGAGTGCCTCCAAGAGCACACCTGCCGCGCTCTTGGAGGTGCGCCCAGCGCAGCGCACAGATGAATGCGCACTGGGGTGCCCCCGGGCCATGACAGTTTGATTTAAAATAACAGTATTTTGGATAATGAGCTCTGTCACAGAACTAATTAACCTCGTAAGCTAAGGTAAGGTATGGGAAACACTGTGACCATACATCAATGACCACGTAGACAAAAAGCTTTGTTTTCCTTTCCATTTTCTAATGATTTACAACATTTTATTTTTTTTGCAAAAAACAAAACAAATACGTGTATACTGTAATATATAACACAATATCTTTTTTCACCTTAAACGCATTTATTGGTGCTGTCAAACGTGAGTATGGGAAAATAAAATTCCAGTGCTTACCACATGTCGGATTAAAATGAGGCCCTGCCTTTTTGGTGTAATCTTGTTGACAAACCACTCTCAAGGACATGGATATTGCAGGTGCTACAGGTGATAGATGCAGCCGCCCGAGTCAGGGAGATTTATTGTAACACAATCTCGCCTTTTTCCTTACAACAACAAGCCGGCCTTGAGACATCCCTCCAAAACAGCTTTCCTGCTTGTGGGAGGTAAAGTCTGTGGTGTAGAGGCGGCTCGGGTTTGAAGAGTGGGCTCACTTGTCCTGGCTTAACTGGCTGGAATCTCCCGCTGATGCTTGGATCTAGACGGGCTTAACTGGTGCCGCTGTCCAGCGAGGAGAAGCCGGGGAAAGCCTGTCTAGGAGGCTTTATGGACGGTACACTCACCTATCGCTTTCTGTTCCTTACATAATTGTAAGAAAACAAGGTACAGATTGCCAGTCAATCTTTTTTCTAGCAAGGAACCTAATGGCAAATTTAAGTCATTATTGTAAAGAAGAACATAGCAGTTTTAAATAGGTACCCCACTAGTGTATTGGACAAAATTTAGCCTTGATGCTAGACAGTTTATAGACTAGACCGGGGGTCGGCAACCCGCGGCTCTAGAGCCGCATGCGGCTCTTTAGCGCCACCCTAGTGGCTCTCTGGAGATTTTTCAAAAATGTATGAAGAATGGAAAAAGATGAGGGGAAAAAATGTATTTTTTTGTTTTAGTATGGTTTCTGTAGGAGGACAAACATGACACAAACCTCCCTAATTGTTATAAATCACACTGTTTATATTAAATATGCTTCACTCATTCGAGTATTTGGCGAGCGCCGTTTTTTCCTACTTATTTTGGCGGTCCTTGAACTCACCGTATAGTTTGTTTACATGTATAAATTTCTCCGACTTTCTAGGACGTGTTTTATGCCACTTTTTCTGTCTCATTTTGTCCACCACACTTTTAACGTCGTGCGTGAGTGCACAAAGGTGAGTTTTGTTGATGTTATTGACTTGTGTGGAGTGCTAATCAGACATATTTAGTCACTGCATGACTGCAAGCTAATCGATGCTAACATGCTATTTAGGCTAGCGATATGTACATATTGCATCATTATGCCTCATTTGTAGCTATATTTGAGCTCATTTAGTTTCATTTAAGTCCTCTTAATTAAATTTATATCTCATGACACATGTAATATGGCTTTTAATTTTTTGCGGCTCCAGACAGATTTTTTTTTGTATTTTTGGTCCAATATGGCTCTTTCAACATTTTGGGTTGCCGACCCCTGGACTAGACTTAGACTTAGACTTCCTTTTTATTGTCATTCAAATTTGAACTTTACAGCACAGATAAGAACGACATTTCGTTACATAAGCTCATGGTAGTGCAGGATAAAAAAGCAATAACGTTCATATATAAATAAATATATAAATATAAATAATATATAAATATACATATAAAATAAATAAATGTATATAAATATATATCAATAAATAAATAGATTACTGTACAGAACACTAAATTGCACTTTTTCACATGCGTCCACGTTTGTGGATGTATGTTATATTGTCTTTTTTATTCCAGCGAGTTAATCCATTTTGGGGGGAGTTGAGGGGATAATTTAATTATGATGCGTTCAAGAGTCTTACGGCCTGAGGGAAGAAGCTGTTACAGAACCTGGAGGTTCTGCTTCGGAGGCTGCGGAACCTCTTTCTAGAGTCCAGCACTGAAAACAGTCCTTGGTGGGGGTGGGAGGAGTCTTTGCAGATTTTCTGAGCCCTGGTCAGGCAGCGGCTTTTTACGATCTCCTGGATAGGAGGAAGAGGAGTCCTGATGATCTTTGAATCATTTCATAATCTTATAATTTTAGTGTTTTGCGTTTGTCTACACCTGTTTCCGAGAAGCACTATTGTGTAGTTTAGCCACTTGTTACGTATTCGCTACATTAGCATAGCTATGTCCGCTACAGTGCTCACATTACACTCACATGTCTATGGATGTTTGTATTCTCAGGGCAATAAATCAATCGCAAGACCGTTCAGATTGTCGTAGAAGACAGTTTGCATGTTCTCCCCGTGACTGCGTGGGTTTCCTCCTGGTACTCCGGCTTCCTCCCACCTCCAAAGACATGCACCTGGGGATAGGTTGATTGGCAACACTAAATTGGCCCTAGTGTGTGAATGTGAGTGTGAATGTTGTCTGTCTAGCTGTGTTGGCCCTGCGATGAGGTGGCGACTTGTCCAGGGTGTACCCCGCCTTCCGCCCGATTGTAGCTGAGATAGGCTCCAGCGCCCCCCACGGCCCCGAAGGGAATAAGCGGTAGAAAATGGATGGATGGATGGATGGACATTAAGCCACTAATCCAGGGGTGTCAAAGTAATTTTAGCTCAGGGGCCGCATGGAGGAAAATCTATTCCCAATGTGGCTCAAAGATGTGTGTCGCCTATCTACTCACCGGCGGCCGGACTTTACTGTTATTATTGTCTCTCCTGACTTATTAATATACTTGCTAATTTCCTCTTTTTAGCTGGTTACTCTCTGCTGTAACACAGTTCCTATTAGCCTTCTGTTGAAATGTACAAAGCATTTATTATTTTCTTGTTTAACTACGTCACATCCAAGCTAGCTTAGCGCTGCTGTTAGCATGGCTCGTCCTCTCCTCTCCCCTTCTATGCGTGTCCACGCTAACCCAGCTAACACATAACATAAGATATTGTTTGCTAATGGTTCTCCTGAGGTTGGTTAGAACCAAACCTAGAGCAAACGTTTACAGAACATTAGCAATAAATTCCGCATTTTAGAACTGTCTGTATTACTTTATTTAACATACGTAAGTAATCGATGTTTGGACATTTGTCCATCGATCTGTGAATTGCCCACGTTCTAATAGTTATGCATCGGATAATCCATCATTTTTTCCACCTCTATTCACTGGACACTCTTCTTGTAACAGTATAAATAGTTGGGGCTTTGGCACCAGCATCTCGACTAGTTATGACCCCTCCAAGTCTATGAGCCCGATACTAATATTTTGGTACCGGTTTCAATATTTCAATACTTTTCGGTACTTTTCTAAAAAAAAAGGGGACCACAAAAAATTGCATTATTGGCTGTATTTTCACAACATTTTTTAGGGTACATTAAACATATGTTTCTTATTGCAAGTTTGTTCTTAAATAAAATAGTGAACATACAAGACAACTTGTCGTGTATTAGTAAGCAAGCAAACAAAGACTCCTAATTTAGCTCCTGATGTATGCAGTAACATATTGTGTCATTTATCATTCTATTTTTTTTTTAATTATTAAGGACAAGTGGTAGAAAATGAATTATTAATCTACTTGTTCATTTACTGTTAATATCTGCTTACTTTCTCTTTTAACATGTTCTATCTACACTTCTGTTAAAATGTAATAATCACTTATTCTTCTGTTGTTTGATACTTTACATTATTTTTGGATGATACCACAAATTTGGGTATCAATCCGATACCAAGTAGTTACTGGATCATACATTGGTAATATTCAAAGTCCTCATGTGTCCAGGGACATATTTCCTGAGTTTATAAACATAACATAAACAAGACAAAAAACAAAAGAAGATGTTGTGATGCCAAAAAATATCGACGTAATCATAGTAGTATCGACTAGATACGCTACTGTACTTAGTATCATTACAGTGGATGTTAGGTGTAGATGGTGGGTAGTGGACCGTTAATTTTCAGAGGCGGTCTAGTACCGAATATGATTCATTAGTATCGTGATACTATACTAGTATCGGTATACCGTACAACCCTACCATGAGCACGAGCTGATGAAGTCTGCTTCCAAGACAAACTGAACAGTACAGTTTTGTTCGATTGAAGGCCCCGAGATTATACGGACATGCCAACAGCAGCATCATTCTAGCAGGGCTGCCAAGTTTCCGAAAATGACAAGAGTGAGACTTTCGTGGCATGAGGCGTTTGAACATTTTTTTTACCTTTTTTTAACACCGATTTGGCCGGTTTTAACATCGATATATACTTAAGACTTGATCCTCTGACCTCCAACAGCTCTACCCACACTGTGTCCTCCTAATCCTGGTCTTAATTAACCAGAAGTTAAAATTAAAATCATCTCCACTGTTTTCTCAGCTGGCTCCTTTGTCTCATCCTCTGCATCTGTGCTCTCAATTTGTATCTTTTCTACATCTCTGTCCATCCTCACTGTCCTCAATCTCTTCTGATCTCTCTTCATCTTCAAGTGTTGCCAACTCCCCAGTAAGGAAAGTAGCTATTGGCTGTCATAAAAGTTGCTCGAAGTCGCTATAAATAACATCATTGGCTCATTTGCATAATCGATTACAATGGACGCTACAGGAGAGGTATAACATGGTGGGAGACATAAAAAAGTGGGTTAAAAACGGCAAATTATGTTTAGAATTGGGAATTGTAATTTTCTTTTGTTGATTCTTAGCTTAGTCGTAATTTTTTTGTTTTACATCGTTAAATGTTAGAGTATCAAATTTGATCAAAAGACTAAAGGCTTGTGATATTCACGAACAAACCAAATCTATTGACTGACCATTACATAAACGACAAGGTTGAAGCATGACAGCATTTACATTAATCTCACTCTGCAAACCAAGGTTGAAACAGCAGCAGCTTTGCAGAGTGGGTCTGCATCTCCTATTTGTTCAGACTGGAATGGATCGGACTTTATTGTCATTGCACCTAAAAGTATGACAAAGTGTGTTTTTAGTACAAGCTGTCCAAGAGCAGATATTTAGTAAATAGAGGAACCGCCTGTGAGGAAAGGGCTCAGCTGCCGCTTGTACTTTGAGGACATTAGAGTGATACGCACTTTCATGTCTCTAAAACATCCAAAAAAGTGGTTAGACTTGTCGCTCGTCGCTTTTTAGAAAGAAAGTCACTAAGGCTATGTCTACACTAAGCCGGATTACCCCTTAAACAAATAATTATTTAGCCTAAGCCCTGTTTCGGCCACACTAAATCATCGTTTAAGTTTCCCCTCCTTGGATAATCTTTTACACGGGTAAGTGCACCGTCTATTTCTTGAATCTCTGGCTCTTAGCTTTGTGTGGACTCATTGATCGTTTACAAACTGAGTTCGGAGAGGAAGTGGCACGAGAAAGACCGCGCCCCACACAGGAAGTGACGTCAGAAAGAACGCGCCACAGCCAGCTTCATAATAAAGCGGTTTTGTAACTCGGAGCTAACCACTGCAAATATGGAGGCGAGTCATCCAGACATGACTGTGTTTCTCCTTCCGTCTGTACAGACGCTTGTGGAAATCACACATGAATACCTTAAGAGAAAGCGATTGCAGCTATTTGGGATACAACACTTCTCAGACGGCAAGAAAACTTTCGCATGTCCAGGTCAGCTGTGATTCTACTTACCGAAAAACTTCGTCCATTTGTCGAAGGAGAGACAAAGAGAATGCGGGCTCCCATGGATGTGATTATAAAAAAGGTAGCATGTGTTTTGTATTACCTGGCCGTCGAGGGAAGACTGCGGAAAACGGCGAATGCTTTTGGACTGGCAAAGCAGACTGTATCAGTTATTGTCCTCCATGTATGTCGCGGACTCAACGTCTAGGTCCAGAGTATATAAAGTCACCAAAAACGAATGGACAATGGAGGTGAAGACAAAAGAGTGAGGAGTGTCCTGACCTGATATCTAGATCCCTAGATTGATTGATGTAAAATGTTCTTCATCACATTGTTTACTTTCACATGTCCATTAAAAATATGATTAGTTTATGATGGCTCAGGTGTGATTCACTACAATAGGGCCCCACAGCATACTGGATTCTAGTTAATTGACATACCACAACACTGGATATTGTTCAGATAAGTTACATTTAACAACTTGCACACAAAGCAACACTGGAGGTGACTATGACATGTGCATTTTCCGCGAATACGTACTAGCTTGCAAGGTGGATAAGGTTAGGTGGGATTAACCCTGGATAACCTTAGCCGGCTTAGTGTAGAAGGGGCCTAAGAGGAGTTGGAAAGATACTAGATTTAGCGATAAAGTCGGCAAGTTGAAAACACTGCACTGAGGTGTGAGTGAAAGATAGAGGCTTCAAGACCCGCCTTAGCTTTCTTCTGATTGGTTTACATTGCGTGGTGCCTTTTGTGGTTGGCTAGATTTCGGCACAATCATTTATGGATTGGTCTGGGATCGGTTGTTTTCGTCAATCAATCAGTAAACAAACTACAAAATCTTGCCGGGAAAAAAGTGTATTAATATAAAAAAATATAGAGTAGTGAATGGGGAAATATAAGCGGGAGAAATGTCGAGTGTGGCTTGGGGTGTGAGAAGGGGTTTAATTGCGTGACTCTCACACTCAAAGCGTGAGGCTTGGCAGCCCTGTGCTGGGTAGCCTATTCGCAAAGGAAAAACTAATTTATCTTACAGCTTCCACAGCTTTTGTTTTAGAATGCGAGATATTTTATTAACGACGTCATGCAAACTTTAAAAGTTAACATGTGAGTAATGTTTCTCTCAAAAGTGGAACAACCAAGTGAGGAAATTATTTTTCTCACGTTTGGTGTCACAAACATGCTCAGCAGAACATGTTAATATTGGAATATCAACGCACAATAGGTGTCATAACAGGCTACCACTACCTGCTGTGATTTCACATTCATTGTTTGTTGTTACTCTCTGGGGTTATATCCAACTATTCATGTTCTATAAGACTTGTCCTAATTAGGGTCACAAGCGAGCAGGAGCCTTTTCGAACTGACTTCGGGCAATCAGAATCAAAATCAGAATCAGAAGTACTTTATTAATCCCCAAGGGGAAATTAAGATTTTTAGCACAATCCCATTCAAGAGCAGACAAACATTACAGGGAGACAGAAAGCCAACTTCCGGTGCCCCTTACAAAAAAGGTGAGAAACAGGTAAATGTAGGGGAGAGGAGGGGTGAGAAAAAAAACAAAAGCAAAATATTCAGTCAAAGCCTGGGCCCTTGGAGGGGTCCAGACTGATGCCAAGGGGGGAAAAAACCTCATAGCCATAGCACACATACACAAGAGGCCCGATTCCCAGCCAATCACAGGTCACATGTAGACAAACAACCATTTACACGTACTGTATGGACACTATAGGGCAGGGCTGTCCAAACTTTTTCCATTGAGGGCCGCACACTGAAATATCAAAGCAAGCCGGGGCCATTTTTATATTTTTTATTTTAAAAAACAATACAATATATGTACAAAAAAATATACATTTAGGCCTCCACTCAGGCTTGATCCTGGGGACCCCAAAGGGTTTAGGTAAAAAAAATATAAAACATGTGTCATTATTTAGTAGTATTATTATTATTCAAGGTCTAAATCTCCAGATCTGTCAATATAAAGTGTTTTTTCAAGATTCAAGTTGTATACTCTTTTTGTCAAAGAAAACCCAGTTTTTTTTAATGGAAAAAACACAAAATATGCAATATTTTCCCCCAATAACATTTTAAAGTGGAATATTTGAGATTATATAATAATTGGAGTTCATAGCATAACTCATAACAACATGAATTCATTATTATTTTTGAGCAACTTAAATAGACACTTAAAAAAAAAGTCCCACTAAAATTATTGGGGATCTAGAAGGGTCCTGCTCAGTAAAGTATTAAAAAATAAATCATACTTTTTTCTTTTTTTTTTTTAACTTTTAACACAATAGTCTCAAGATCAACTTCAGATCTATCCGTCAATTATAACTTTTGTTGTTGTTTATGTTTTTTGTTTGTTCGTTTTAGGCCCTTCTTTAAACAAAACAGCTTAGTTTTTTATATGGCAGACACAAAATATTTTCCCAAAAAAATATTCCAAAGTGGAATATTTAATGTGACGTAATTGGAGCTTTGAATAGGTCAATAATTCATAATGACATTGATTTTGATTCATTATTATTTTTTAAAGAAAGAAACAGCCTGCATGGCAGCTTTGTGTTATTAGAGTTAAATTGCAACATGTTCTTGTTACATTTCACCTGTTTGCTGTTTTGTAACACCTTTTATGTTTTTAATTTTTTTAATTGTATTTTTAGAATGTGCCGCGGGGCCGTTAAAAAATGACCTGCGGGCCGCAAATGGCCCCCGGGCCGCACTTTGGACACCCCTGCTTTAGGGTATCCATTGAACCTCACATGCATATAAGGATGGGCACCAAATTCGGTACTTATAAAAAGCACGGCCGGAGTATATTCGTACTACGCCACGTACAATTGCAGACACCGCCTCAAGCACTTGGCCGGGAAATAAGTGGTCGGCGGATTCAGCTGGTAATGTTACAATTTTCCAGGCCATCAAAATAAAAAGATGGTGCTTAAAAGTACAGTGAGGTTTTACTTTTCAAAATGTGCTAGCTTGATGCTAAAATACATTAAACTTGCCATAGACATGCGAAAGATTAGCATAAACAATTTTACACAGCAATTTCAATTGGTAATTAATTTGTTAATCAAAACTATGCATGTTATAATCAAACAGCTGGTGTGTAATAAATAAAATACTTACAGTTTCAACGACAAAAAAAGACTGGCACATTAAGTTTAATAGCAAAGACTACTTCCAGGCTAAAGCAACGCATTGTAGTCTATACACTACTGCCATCTAACGCCTTGGAATTGCAACTACTATATAATACAGTACAGTACATTGCATGCAATGAGACACTGAGCAAGATAACAACTTGCCAGCAGCGATCAGTGTTATACACTATATTGACAAAAGTATTTGGCCACCTGCCTTGACTCACAAATGAACTTGAAGTGCCATCCCATTCCTAACCCATAGGGTTCAATATGATGTCAGTCCACCCTTTGCAGCTATTACAGCTTCAACTCTTCTGGGAAGGCTGTCCACAAGGTTGCGGAGTGTGTCTATAGGGGTTTTCGACCATTCTTCCAAAAGCGTATTGGTGAGGTCACATACTGATGTTGGTCGAGAAGGCCTAGCTGTCAGTCTCCGTTCTAATTCATCCCAAAGGTGTTCTATCGGGTTCAGGTCAGGACTCTGTGCAGGCCAGTCAAGTTCATCCACACCAGACTCTAATATTTAGGAGCGAGGACATTTCACGACTGGATTTGTTGCACAGGTGGCATCCTATGACAGTTCCACGCTGGAAATCACTGAGCTCCTGAGAGCGGCCCATTTTTTCACAAAAGTTTGTAGAAACAGTCTCTACGCCTAAGTGCTTGATTTATACACCTGTGGCCGAGCCAAGTGATTAGGACACCTGCTTCTGATCATTTGGATGGGTGGCCAAATACTTTTGGCAATATAGTGTATGTTTAAAAAATAATAATAATAATAACAAATTCATCAATTAACATTTACTGACACAGTTGAACACACATAAAAGTATTGAAAATTGGTACAGTTGAGTACTGCATGGTATCGATTCAAATGTGAAAGGTACCCGTCCCTAAGTGCATGATTTTGGAATGTGGGAGGAAGGACACATGCACAGGGGACATTTTGAGAAGCCCAAACAGAAATTGGAATCTGTGAGGCCAACATGCAAACCACTGACTACCGGTTGTAGTCCAAATTTTAGATTAACACAACTAGACCTTCTTAATATAGAGAAGAGGAAGGGAGCACGCAGGGGTGATGCGATATTTTAGAAGGTCTGTGAAAGCAGGCACGCTCTATTTTTACCAACCAAGCCGCTTAGAAGTCTTTCATAACACCAGCTCCTATTATGTCACTGACTGAGAAAACATCTGTATTGATTTCATTATCAGCTTCCTGTCTGTTCCAGTCGGTTTTTGGTGGCTGACGGTTCACGGGCCGGTTTAATAATCTCTTCTGCAAGTTCATAAGAATTATAGACACCATCAACAAAATGTTCAAGGAATTGAACTTTTGCCACCGAGCCTGTAAATAATCAGTAGTACATGAGGTCACCACCTTTGTCTGGACAGTGTGTAAATGAAAGTGGACTCCATTGTGGTCTGTAATAAAAGACTGCTCCGGAGCCTTCTTACAATCTGTGTGCCCAGAGTGAAAGGTCCTTTGCACAGCTGCGCTGATGAAAACACCACGTTAATCCCTGTGCTGCCATTCGGATCTCTCAGTCCGAAAGCCTCCAAAATCCTCTTTTACAATTGCATCAGCCCATCCACCGGAACATACTGCAGGTTAAGCAACTAGAAGTTGCTAAAATAGCCTCAGTCTGTGCACCCAAATGCGACCTCTTTTTTTTTTTTTAATGGCAAATGCCCCACAGCACCAGTCTTGGCACGTCGATGGCTCAGTCAGCTGAGCCTCAGCTGTGGTGCAGACAGTAATATCTCAACAGCTATTATAATACAGGGGATAGCTACAGAACCATCCTAAAAAAAAAGATCTACATGAGTGATTTTGGACATCACGGTGGTACAGAGGTTAGTGCATGTGCCTCACAATACGAAGGTCCTGAGTTCAATCCCGGGCTCGGGAACTTTCTGTGTGGAGTTCTGCGTGGGTTCCCTCCGGGTACTCCGGCTTCCTCCCACCTCCAAAAACATGCACCTGGGGATAGGTTGATTGGGAACACTAAAGTGGCCCTAGTGCAGGGGTCACCAACGCGGTGCCCGCGGGCACCAGGTAGCCCGTAAGGACCAGATGAGTAGCCCGCTGGCCTGTTCTAAAAATAGCTCAAATAGCAGCACTTACCAGTGAGCTGCCTCTATTTTTTAAATTGTATTTATTTACTAGCAAGCTGGTCTCGCTTTGCCCGACATTTTTAATTCTAAGAGAGACAAAACTCAAATAGAATTTGAAAATCCAAGAAAATATTTTAAAGACTTGGTCTTCACTTGTTTAAATAAATTCATTAATTGTTTTACTTTGCTTCTTATAACTTTCAGAAAGACAAATTTAGAGAAAAAATACAACCTTAAAAATGATTTTAGGATTTTTAAACACATATACCTTTTTACCTTTTAAATTCCTTCCTCTTCTTTCCTGACAATTTAAATCAATGTTCAAGTAAATGTATGTTTTTTATTGTAAAGAATAATAAATAAATTGTAATTTAATTCTTCATTTTATATTTGTGAAATATTTCTTATGATTAAAATTCAAAAAAATTATTCTGGCAAATCTAGAAAATCTGTAGAATCAAATTTAAATCTTATTTCAAAGTCTCTTGAATTCATTTCAAAATTTTTGTTCTGGAAAATCTAGAAGAAATAATGATTTGTCTTTGTTAGAAATATAGCTTGGTCCAATTTGTTATATATTCTAACAAAGTGTAGATTGGATTTTAACCTATTTAAAACATGTCATCAAAATTCTAAAATTAATCTTAATCAGGAAAAATTACTAATGATGTTCCATAAATTATTTTTTAAAGTTTTTGTCTTTTTTTTCGGTTGAATTTAGAATTTTAAAGATTCGAAATTGAAGATAAACTATGTTTCAAAATTTTATTGTCATTTTTTTCTTGTTTTCTCCTCTTCTAAACCGTTCAATTAAGTGTAAATATCATTAATTATTAATAATAACAGAGTTAAAGGTAAATTGAGCAATTTATTGAAGTGTGTATCAAACTGGTAGCCCTTCGCATTAATCACTACCCAAGAAGTAGCTCTTGCTTTCAAAAAGGTTGGTGACCCCTGCCCTAGTGTATGAATGTGAATGATATCTGTGTTGGCCCTGCGATGAGGTGGCGACTTGTCCAGGGTGTACCCCGCTTTCCGCCCGAATGCAGCTGAGAGAGGCTCCAGCACCCCCCCGCAACCCCGAAAGGGACAAGTGGTAGAAAATGGATGGATGGATGAGTGATTTTGCCTGAATGTTTGCAGAAAGGGTTTAAAAACAAGTTTGTTTTTAGATCGAAATGCACAAGCTCCTTTGCTGCTTTTTTTTCAGCGTTATTTCTCCTAGCTGTTGTCTATAAGCCCGACAATTTTCCACTATTTGAGGTAGTGTCAGAGCTGTAACCAGTGTTGCCAAATTGCCGGCGGACGGAGTGGGGGTCTTAAACGGTGGCATTGTTGTGTGTGGACACGGATAAGGTTAGGTTGAATGATGAATGATAGGTGGTGGTCGGAGGGGCCGTTGGGGCAAATTTCAGCCACGCTTCCGTCAAGCTACCCCAGGGCAGCTTTGGCTATGAAAGTAGCTTACCACCACCAGGTGTGAATGAATGATGGGTTCTACATGTAAAGCGACTTTGGGTACTTAGAAAAGCGCTATATAAATCCCAGGTATTATTAGGTGTGATTGACCCTGGATAACCTTAGTGTAAACAAAGTCTTAGTCCGCTCTCCTACAGCATCCATTGCAATTCATTATGCAAATGAGATGATGGCGTCATAGTAACCAATAGCTAATAGCTACTTTTCTTACCGAAGAGTTGGCAACATTAGCTGTAACAGAGGGAATACCGTAAAGCTCGTCGTGGTGTAAAAGTTCTAGATTCCTCTATTTCCAGGGCTTAGACCAAACCTTCTCACCCAGTTTTAAGAATGTGGCAATAATAATCCTGCTTTAAGACTGACAGGGACCTCAGTGAGATGCGAGCACTATAGATGGATGCATTGTGTCTCAGCTAAAAATACTAAAATGCAACACTCTTGTGATCAGTAGTAATGGCAGTAATTTATCAATATCAGGACATCAAAGAGCAGCCACCACTCTATATTATAGGAAAGAAAGTCCATTTGGGTTATTGAGCCAAACCTAAGCAGGACGTCTACTCCCAAATTCAGAACATCCGCTGCCATAGTCCCCTGCATTAGATTTCCTTTGCATTATAAATTAAAAAAAACGTTACGCTTTACCACCGCTTCTGTTGACTTAAGGGAGTAAAGATAAGAGAAACGACACGATATGAGGTATGTTTCTGTCTGGGTTCTGCCATTTTATTCTGGTGGTCCTCGCGAGGGTGCTGTTGCTAGTGGCAACCTGCACTGGCAGTTAAGTCAGATGCAAGCATAATAATGTTCTACCGATTAAAATGTGAATGTTGAACTTGAGTTTTAAAGCCAACCAAGTCAGATCATTTGTATGGAAGTGGTTTGCAGAGGGGTCCGAATACCACATTTGCTATTCAACCTAATATATTTTACGTGCAGGTTTATAAGGGCAACAAGTCATTTACATGACCCCATAAATTTACAGACACTTCAGTAGAAAAGTGCAGGAGCTGATCTCCATTCAATTTTATAGCAGTGCATGGTTTTATGGCGGACTTTATTGGCTCTGTGGGGATTAACATCGAAGGGAATGTAAAAGATGAATTTAAATTCAAATGTTCCCAAAATATTCTTACAGTTTATCTGGAGGGTGTGCATTCTCATAGAGTTTTTCCTTTATAGGTTTTAAAAAATGTTTAATGAGATAAAACAATTTTTTAAAGATAATTATTCCATGAGGAGCATGATTTAAGTAAAGAAAACAAAAGGTTTAGGGGCAAAAAAGTAACATTAAATGGTGTCAAGTCAACATTTTTAATCAGATTAATTGCATGTCTATGAATGTTTTCATTCATCCAGGTCATTGTGATATCAGGGCATTCAATCGATCACAACTGGACTGTTTGGTTTGTCTTAGAAGACATTTTGCCCGTTCATCCGAGTAGGCTTAATCATTTCATGCTCAGAGACTTCGATTGGTCAGATATAGTCTTAGACTTAGATTGGCCAGATGTAGTCTTAGATTTAGATTGGCCAGATTTAGTCTTAGGCTTATATTGGCCAGGTCTAGTCTTAGACATAGGTTGGTCAGGTGTAGTCTTAGACATAGATTGGTCAGATCTAGTCTTAGACTTAGATTGGTCAGATCTAGTCTTAGACTTAGATTGGTCAGATCTAGTCTTAGACATAGATGGGTCAGATCTAGTCTTAAACTTAGATTGGTCAGATTTAGTCTTAGTCTTTGATTGGTCAAATCTAGTCTTTGACTTAGATTAGTCAGATATAGTCTTAGATATAGATTGGTCAGATCTAGTCTTAGACATAGATTGCTCAGATCTAGTCTTAGACATACACTACCGTTCAAAAGTTTGGGGTCACCCAAACAATTTTGTGAAATAGCCTTCATTTCTAAGAACAAGAATAGACTGTCGAGTTTCAGATGAAAGTTCTCTTTTTCTGGCCATTTTGAGCGTTTAATTGACCCCACAAATGTGATGCTCCAGAAACTCAATCTGCTCAAAGGAAGGTCAGTTTTGTAGCTTCTGTAACGAGCTAAACTGTTTTCAGATGTGTGAACATGATTGCACAAGGGGTTTCTAATCATCAATTAGCCTTCTGAGCCAATGAGCAAACACATTGTACCATTAGAACACTGGAGTGATAGTTGCTGGAAATGGGCCTCTATACACCTATGTAGATATTGCACTAAAAACCAGACATTTGCAGCTAGAATAGTCATTTACCACATTAGCAATGTATAGAGTGTATTTCTTTAAAGTTAAGATTAGTTTAAAGTTATCTTCATTGAAAAGTACAGTGCTTTTACTTCAAAAATAAGGACATTTCAATGTGACCCCAAACTTTTGAACGGTAGTGTAGATTGGTCAGATCTAGTCTTGGACTTAGATTGGTCAGATCTAGCCTTAGATTTAGATTGGTCAGATCTAGCCTTAAACTTAGATTGGTCAGATCTAGCCTTAGACTTAGATTGGTCAGATCTAGCCTTAGACTTAGATTGGTCAGATCTAGTCTTAGATTTAAATTGGTCGGATCTAGTCTAGCGGCTGGTGCAAAACCCCCAAATATTTATACTCCAACGCCAGGTGGGTGTGGTTTTGCTCTATCATAGTAAGAAAAGAAACTGCTCTGAAGCATAGAAACAATCTAAGTCTATGAGCATGAATTGATGAAGCCTACTCGGAAGAGAGGCGAAACGTTCTTTGATTGATTGAAACTTTTATTAGTAGATTGCACAGTACAGTACATATTCCGTACAATTGACCACTAAATGGTAACACCCGAATACATTTTTCAACTCGTTTAAGTCGGGGTCCACGTTAATCAATTCATGTCTTCTAAAACAAACCAAACAGTTGCGATCGCTTGAATGCGCTGCAATTACAGCTTAATCACACTTATGCATTTAAAATAATCGTGATTAAACACAGTAAATTATTTGCATGCAACAGTTGAATTAACTTTAAAAAGGAGGCCGATATTGGACACAAATGCAATTATATTGTCAGAACATCATACAGGAAACATTTTTTAAATGTTGTGCTTGAATGCACGTCATTTGTTCAAAACTTGGTAAAAGTTTGATCTAAATTACCGTCAGGGTGTAGACAGTTTAATTTTAACATTAATAGCAGTCATACAAGTGTAAAAATAAGTTAACTACTGTTACTTTTATGATGTAAAAATGATACAATACTCAGACTAGGGCTGCAGCTATCAAGTTAGTATTAGTCTATTGATTAGTTTGTTCGATTAATCGGACAAATCACACTTTACAACTTCAACATATTTTAGGGAAAATAGTTTTTTTTTGCTTTAAAAATTTTTTTTATTGCACATTATCAACATTGAAATTGCATGTTTAACATGTGTGCTAGGGATGGGCGATACATCAAGTTTGTAAGATATATCGATACGTTTTTAAACAAGATATGAATTAAGAAAATATCGTAATATCGATAACATTTATTTTACGTTAAAATGACCAAACGCCGCTTATTTGTTGTGTTCCTTGTTCTCCATGGGCTACTAAACCCCTCCCCTTCCTCCTTCCAAGACGTGCTTGCACGTATAAGAACATCCATGATTGGTTGGCTGTTTACTATGATGAGTCACGATTGGTTAGGGACTGGCCAATCAGAGGCAAGATAGGGCGGACAAAGTGCCTGCCTGAAATGTATTTTTTTTAATGAGTTTGATGTATTTTGTATTATTTGCACAGCTATGCTATTTATTTCACGTAGAAATAATATTTGTCTTTTTTATTTATGTTACGTAATTCTGTGCTACTTAAACAGTTTATTTTCTGTACTGTTAACACCAATCTTGACTAACTGGGTTAATAAAAGTGCAACTGACTGTTTAGAGTACAGTTGTCATTCACTTCAATTTCACTGAATATCGCTCAAAAATGAATATCTTTATATGTATACTTTCACCGAAAAATATATCCAGATATATATCGAATCTCGAGTTTAAGTAAAATTATATCGAGATATACTCTTTCATCCATATCGCCCAGCCCTAGTGTGTGCAATAAATAATAAAAATTTTAAAAACTCTCCGCTGTTTGCCGCCACTCAGATTATGGCACCAACACACCACGGCTCTAATGTGCGCTCCATTGCAGTGGTGGCTGAAACTAAGCCTGCGTATTTAAAGTTCCGCAATCCAGTAAGTCCAAAATAATACATTTTTATTAGAGATGTCCGATAATATCCGACTGCCAATATTATCGGCCGATAAATGCTTTAAAATGTAATATCGGAAATTATCGGTATCGGTTTCAAAATGATCAGTATCGGTTTCGAAAAGTAATATTTTTGATTTTTTAAAACTCCGCTGTGTACACGGACGTAGGGAGAAGTACAGAGCGCCAATAAACCTTAAAGGCACTGCCTTTGCGTGCCGGCCCAGTCACATAATATCTACGGCTTTTTACACACACAAGTGAATGCAAAGCATACTTGGTCAACAGCCATACAGGTCACACTGAGGGTGACCGTATAAACAACTTTAACACTGTTACAAATATGCGCCACACCAAACAAGAATGACAAACACATTTTGGGAGAACATCCGCACCGTAACACAACATAAACACAACAGAACAAATACCCAGAACCCCTTGCAGCACTAACTCTTCCGGGACGCTACAATATACATCCAACGCTACCTCCAACTCCCCCCCCCCCCCCCCGCAACCTCAACCCCCCATACATTGTTAAATGCAGCCAGCGGGGCATCACAACAAATTAGGCATAATAATGTGTTAATTCCACGACTGTATATATCGGTATCGGTTAATATCGGAATCGGTAATTAAGAGTTGGACAATATCGGAATATCGGCAAAAAAGCCATTATCGGACATCTCTAATTTGTATTATTTGCACTCATTAAACGATTAATGGATGCAACAAATTATAAAATAAAGCTGTTTCTAATCAATTTAAACAATAATCGTTGCAGCCCAACTCAGACTTTACTTCAAGGGACAAAGGTTCCTACTCTTCACATGCTAACTACAGCAAATTGAGTGTTTTCTTTTCACGCTCGAATAAAGATGGGACTTTACTCACAGTGTTTTTCCTAAAACCTTTGCATCAACATGTAGATTGTACAACCAAACAGAAAAAAATGTCTCATGGTTTCCAGTTGTGCACCAGTTGATATGCACGCATCTTAACCAAAAGCAATCATATGCTACAATATGTTGAATTGCCTACCTATAAAGCCGTGCTGCAAATGTACGTTCCCCCTCGCGCTGAAAACTAATAAAGTAAATTACCTGAACTAATATTAGCTGATGGTTATTAGTGCTTCGTCTCTCCCTGCTCATTGTGGAAGACTGAATCTGTACTACAGTATTCTCGGAACCACATGCCTGGTTTACAAACAAGGAAACAACACCCATCAAAGTGCTTTTCTCTTCATTACTCCTGCTGAAACAAAAAAAGCCTCATCAATCTGGAACTATGTACTGTAATGAGACATTTATTTGATCTTTAAAGTGTTCTCGTAAAGCTTGACTCAAAGAGAAACGCACCAACATTTCTGACATATGGTACCTGTACAAATGGCAATAAATCTCCCTAAGCCTCTAAGCCTAAGACTTTTGAGACGTTTTCCAGACGACACTCTTCATTCGTTCATTTTATCATACAGCCGTGTGTGTGCCTTTGTGAAGTATCTGAAATAATTGTATTAAATCTATTTATTTGGTATTTATTAGTTTTTATTCATAATGTGATTACATATTTACTCATTTATTTTATATATATTTTATTTCATGATGCTGTAGCACGGAAGCATAGTGAAACCTCACTGTGGGCGTGGCTTGCATTGCATTTCAACCAATCAGATCCTGCCCACCGCATCTAGATGGCCATAAAATATATAGATAAACAGGTTCAATTAAATTAGTTCACGTTGTAGTTGGGAAATGTTTACATTAAGTCATACTTTAATTAGTTTAGATTTTGTTTAATTTAATTGGCTTTGCTATATATATAATATAATCCTGACAACCATAAAACTAACTCCATTGGAAGCATACCTTATTTTATTAAATTGTAGAATGTGTTCAAGTTTGAAGCTATGAAGATTGGCATGCATGACAGCAGCAATCCTTCAACCCTAAGTAATAATCCGTGCACGACGGAAACACTAATGATGCATAATTACGTTGCTTAATGACCATGTCCATTCAAAAAAAAAAAAAAAGTAAGTCCTACGGCAATTTGATTCAAATCAAGAAGCTTCCACTATAATTTATTTCGAATAGAAATAGATGGGTTTTTTTTTTGTCAGATAAACTTGAATTCACCACATTAGACCGGGTCTTGTAACGTAAATGTATGGATTCAAATCACTTCCTGTACATCCAAGCTGCCCATGCATTATGAAAATCTCTAAAACCAAACGACGACAATGTATGACATTATTTCTTTATTCCCAAATATGATGTTTACTCACACGCTCGTAATGGTGTGATATTACAGTTATGTGGCAGAAACATTCCCCAAGGCCATTTGTGTTGATTACATGGGAGGCAGAGGTCCCTTAGGTGTGTCACTGGGTTCACACTATAATGGAGTCCCTGTACTATACACAATAAAGCGAACGTTAACCCCCCCTTTTATTTGTGTGTTGAAACGGCAGTAGTTGGGATATTTCATGGTCGTATCAGTCACAGCATTGTTCTGTCTAGCGAGTCACAACACAGTGGAGCGGGCTACATAATTAATCATAATGCTTTGGGAAAAAAATTGCAATTAATATAAAAATAACGTAGATTTTTCCACCTCTTTTATCAAAATCACGGTTTCATTTAAAAAGGCCTAATTTGCTCATTTCATACGTACTTATTTTATTCATACTTCATCAGGGCTGCCGCTATTGATTGAATAATTTAATTGAGTAATCTGTCTCATTGCATATTTTAGGAAAGATAGTAAATCTCAACGATTTTTCTGATGATTTACATCCCTTTTTGTTATAAATGCAATCATCAACAATCTTAACTCATTCTCTTTCTATGCCACATCAATGTGGAATGCGCTCCCAACAGGTATAAAAGAAAGGGCATCTCTATCCTCCTTCAAAACCGCAATAAAAGTTCACCTCCAGGCAGCTACAACCCTAAACTAACACCCTCTTTTGTACGGAATATGTACTTCACTGTGCAACCTACTAATAAAAGTCTCAATCAATCAATCAAAACATTGCAATTGCACTTTTAACATGAGATCATAGACTTAGACAAACTTTAATGATCCACAAGGGAAATTGTTCCACACAGTAGCTCAGTTACAAAGGATGGAAAGTGTAAGGATGGAAAGGATAATGCAGGTATAAAGTAGACTAAAAATGTACCATAGTAGCAATATAAAATATAACATATATGTAATATTTACATATTATATATACAGTATATCAGGGGTGTCCAAACTTTTTCCACTGAGGGCCGCACACTGAAAAATCAAAGCAAGCGGGGGCCATTTTGATATTTTTATTTTAAAAACCAATACAATATATGTATAAAAAAGATAGATTTAGGCCTCCACTCAGACTTGATCCCGGGGACCCCAAAAGGTTTTGGTCAAAAAAATATTACAAATGTGTCATTATTTAGTATTATTATTATTATTATTATTCAAGGTTTAAATCTCTAGATCAACATTAGGTCTATCTGTCAATATAACGCTTTTAAAGATTTAAGTTGTATGCCATTTTTGTCAAGGAAAACCGTGTTTTTTTATGGAAAAAAACACCAAATATGCAATATTTTCCCCCAATAAAATTTTAAAGTGGAATATTTGAGATTATATAATAATTGGAGTCTTAAAAAGGTCAATAACTCATAACAACATTGATTTTAATTCATTACTTTTTTGAGCATTGACACTTAAAAAAAAAAAAGTCCCACTAAAATTATTGGGGATCCAAAAGGGTACTGCTCAGTAAAGTTTAAAAAAATAAATCCAACATTTTTTTTTAACTTTTAACACAATAGTCTCAAGATTTACTTCAGATCTATCCGTCAATTATAAGTTTTATTGTTGTTTATGTTTTTTGTTTGTTCGTTTTAGGCCCTTCTTTAAAAAGCTTAGTTTTTTAAATGGCAACCAAAAAATATGCAACATTTTTCTCCCAAAATATCTCAAAGTGGAATATTTTTTACCACTTTTTATGTTTTTTTTTTTTTTTTTTCATCGTATTTTTATAATGTGCCGTGGGGCCGTTAAAAAATTACCTGCGGGCCGCACTTTGGACACCCCTGCAGTATATGATATATACTGATATATATCATATTATATTTTTATATAATATATACAATATATAACACTTACCATGTACAATATGAAATGAAGTGAATTATATTTATATAGCGCTTTTCTCTAGTGACTCAAAGCGCTTTTACATAGTGAAACCCAATATCTAAGTTACATTTAAACCAGTGTGGGTAAAGTGTCTTGCCCAAGGACACAACAGCAGTGACTAGGATGGCGGAAGTGGGGATCGAACCTGGAACCCTCAAGTTGCTAGCATGGCCACTCTACCAACAGAGCTATACCGCCCCATTACAGTATATGTAACAGCTGCAGCGAAAAAAGGGCAGCATAAAATAGAGAGTAGATCCAGCAGAAAATATACATTATAAACAAAGAGAGGTAGCTAACATAGAAGCGGTCAGGTAATGGACGGACATCATCAATAAATAAGTAGATACAAACTAAGTTAATACATTTGAAAACATCATTTATAAGTTAAAAAACTGATAGCCTAATACCAGGTAATGAAACAAAATGATTTATCGTTGCAGTGTTGGGACTAACGCGTTACAAACGCGTTAGTGTAACGCCGTTAGTTTCGGCGGTAACTAGTAATCTAACGCGTTATTTTTTATATTCAGTACCGTACTTTTCGGATTATAAATCACAGTTTTTTTTATAGTTTGGCCGTGGGTTCCACATGTACTCCGGAGCGATTTATGTGGGAAATTATTAACACATTACCGTAAAATATCAAATAATATTATTTATCTCATTCGCGTAAGAGACGAAGCAAATGGCAGCAATCGTCACACACACGTCAGCAATCGTCACTCACACGTCAACCAATAAGAATTTGGCGGGGGAGGGTCATGGCAGAAGTGCATTGTGGGTCATAGTATGCTATCTGCTATATGCCGTACCTATTAAAATGGATCACATCAACATTGGCGGTAACTTATAAAAACTGAAAAGGGCTGAACTAAAATGGCAAGATTTCATGGGATTTAGCGATCGGGAGTGACAGATTGTTTGGTAAACGTATAGCATGTTCTATATGTTATAGTTATTTGAATGACTCTTACCATAATATGTTACGTTAACATACCAGGCACGTTCTCAGTTAGTTATTTATGCGTCATATAACGTACACTTATTCAGCCTGTTGTTCACTATTCTTTATTTATTTTAAATTGCCTTTCAAATGTCTATTCTTGGTGTTGGATTTTATCAAATAAATTTCCCCCAAAAATGCGACTTATACTCCAGTGCGACTTATATATGTTTTTTTCCTTCTTTATTGTGCATTTTCGGCCGGTGCGACGTATACACCGGAGCGACTTATAGTCCGAAAAATACGGTAGTTACCGTTACTACATGATGCGTTACTGCGTTATTTTACGTTATTTTTTATGTAGTATCGGCTAGAAACAGAAGATCTGAGTGTGTTTTATTGGAGCGCTGAAGTGTCGTCCTTTTGAATCTTCTTCTGTCACAAGCCGGAAGCGTGCTCTGTGTGTGTCTGGGTGTGGGTGTGTCTGTGTCTGTGTCTGTGTTTACTAACAATGGAGCCGCAGTCGAGTGTCTTAACATGGAGATATTCTCACTTTTTTTTTTTTGTCGAGCGCAAAGAAAATAACATTTTAGTTAAATTTAAGTTGTGTCTTGGATCAAAGATCCCGTCTACTGCCCAAAACAACAATTCAAATCTGCCTGGTTAGGCTTTGTGTATGTCACGTGTGCCTTCCTTAGGTGAAGCCAGGTTTACAGCTATGTTGTTGTTATGCTGTAAAAAAAAATTAAAAAAAATTATGCTGTTTGTTACTTATGTATGTTATGTTGCAGCTATTTAAAATAGTTTTGTCAATTTGTTCTGGCCTGAAATAAATTGGCCCTTTGAAACATATCTGTGTCTTTGTGTGTTGTATGTAGACCACATTGGTTAACAGAGTTCAGAGATGCAAATGCATGTCAAGTTGATCAACAGATTGTATTATTCTCCAGTGCAATAACAGTACTGAAATGAAGGCTAAAAGGGCAATAATGGGAGCTTTAAAAAAAAAAAGAAGAAGAAAAAAAAAGTAACTAATTAGTGACTTTTCCCAGTAACGCATTACTTTTTGGTGTTAGTAACTGAGTTAGTAACTGAGTTACTTTTGAAATAAAGTAACTAGTAACTGTAACTAGTTACTGGTTTTCAGTAACTAACCCAACACTGGCAATCCTATATTTCATACATGTCAAGGTTGTGTATAGTACAAGGCAAATCTGCACTCTTCTCCTCTTGGCCGGATCCCAAGATCTGATTGGATCGCTTCTGTAACTCACCCGTCGCACCCACTATTCCGTGCACAGCTAAAAAAGCTGAGTCGGATATATTGATAAGACACGACAAAATTACGCAGGAGTGGATATCGTTTTTGTCAACATTTTTGTGACATTGACAAAAGTGTTAATCATTCCGTCACAGCTTATCAACGTGCATTTTCTTTGACAGTTACGTTTTGTGTCGTTTTTGGTAGGGTAAAAAAAGTAATTGATGAAATCGAACGGATAAATATATTAGTCAACAAAGTTAACAGTGGATATAATTGGATGAATTGATTAAGATAACGCAGCGTCGAACCGTGCTTTGTTCATAAAACAGCCGTGACTGTAAGCCAGGGGCCGTACTTATCAAGCTTCTCAGAATTACTCCTAAGAAGTCTGCTAAGAGTTGACTGAAGAGTAAATAAATTATTCGCTGAAAGCTGCACTTAAAAGTTAGTTATCAAGCGTCTTACTCACACTTTCAGCGAAGTGTAGGACTGAATCTTAAGTGTCACACTCAGAGCTGAATTACGACATTACTATGTGCCGTAAATGGAATTTTAGGTGACGTCATTTCTGTGTCCATAGAAATGACCAATCACGGAAGGGAATCCGTTGTCTAAGAATAAAGAAATATCTTGGAAATATTTAAGTGGACAATGGGAGTGTATATTTTGACAATAAACTACAAAATAATACAAAACAAACTAGTCCCCGCCGGCACTCACGCTACCGCTCCCTCTCTTCTCTTTTCTCGCCCACACACTCACTGACGTCACTCACCTCACGGCCATACACATACGCTACTGTCATAACATTTTCTTTCCAATTCATTAATTAGGCAACTAATTTGAAACTGGTGTGGGTGGCTCTATATATACTAGCCCACTGCAGCCACATGCAGAAATCAACATGGAATCGAAAAGTATTAAATCTGTGACAAAAATAATACCCGCTCTGTCTAAACGATACCGTTTGATCAGCTGCTCGTCATCAAACAAATCCAGAACAACGTTCCGCTCCCTGAATGTTCGCGCACGTCTCTCTCGCCTCAGTGCCATCCCCTGCTGGCAACTCCTAACCACTTAAGACACCTCTGAAGGTCTCTTAAATATCGTGGAGAGTAGGAGTGATTCTTAGACTTAAGAACGTTGATAAAAAGCTTTTATTCTTAAGTTTGAGAGTAGGACTAAATTTCGCAAATTCTCAGGACTTAAGTGTAAAATGGCACTCTAAGAAGCTTGATAAGTACGGCCCCAGGTCTTTAGCTCACCCGGAAAAAAACAAAACAAACATTTTCCCATTGATGAGTGAACACAATTCTTACATCCCTCTGAATCAAGCAAGATGCCATACATGGAAGTTATGACGTGAGAAATGTTCAAGATTTCGTGCAAATCCCGTGAAGTTCTCGTATCTGACCGTTTGTGAGACTGAGCAATGACATTCAAATTAAACCAAGGTTAGCCTAAAAACACACACGATACTGCACATCCGTATCATGTAGAACAAAAGTTCAGCATTTTAAACACGTACTATAAGTCCGTACGAAGGGTCCCCTAAGTGAACATATAGCCATAAAGCTGAACTTTGAATCCGGAGAGACCAATTTTCTGCACCTTGCAGCTCTCTGTGTGGTTTCTCTTAACATAATTGTTTTTACCATGATATCAATGCAGACAGAACGGCGGGAAACAGACAAACTGGCCACTCAGGGAAGAAGATAAGGGAGGAAGTGCCTTTAATGGCTTGGAAGGATAACATCTTGAAACCTGTATGTATCAAAAGTCGTACAATTGGGAGTTCAATCAAGGTTCTCTGGAAAAAGGTGTCTCAAAACTCGCATGATGTCACATTGAGCATCTCCACAATTAGGGCTGCAGCTATCGATTATTTTAGTAATCCAGTCAACTACCGATTAGAACAATTAATCGAGTAATCAGATAAACCACACTTTTTAGCCTTAATGTATATTTTGGAGAAACTACTTGAACTACACCAACATTTTTCTGCTACCCATGACTTTCCTTTAATACATGCAAATCAACAACATTGAAAATTAAACTTGAAACTTTTAACATGTGTGCTCTACTAAAAATTCTCCTCCCCTAAAAAAAACTATCTGCTGTTTGCCGCCAGCCACACACACCACCGCTCTCATGTTCGCTCTATTATAGTGGCCGGCCGGAAACCATGTTCGCATCCTTAAAGTTCCGAGCTTTGCCGTGTGGTTTGAATTTTATTAATTTATATTAGTTACACTCAAGCAATCAAAGCAACAGAATATAAATCAAAGCTTTTTTTCGAGTGATTAGTTTTTCAAATCAGATTAATCATGATTAATCACTGGTTATTATATGCTTGCATTAATACAATTTGCTGGAGGAAATACCCCAATATTTGGGTACAAAAGCAATTTAGTAGTCAGAATGTCATACAAGAGCGTTTTTAAATGTTTTACTGAATGCAAGTCATTGATTTGTTTAAAATGAGTAAAATCAAAATGAAGTGCACATTTTGAAAGCATTTGCAGTTTGCAATACTTTTGCAAACAAGGTAAAGTTACTAATCGGTAATGTAGTAAACACACTCATAAACAACTTAACAGTGTGCACCATTTACTCTTCTTTAGTTTAAGTAGTTGTTGAAACAAACAAGTGTGTTTACCTTGTTCAGATGACAATGCTGATCTCTTGTTTTGGTGCAATGTGACCCCAGCTCGTTGTGATGACTTACAGATGTCCAACTGTCTCCAGGAAGTAAAATACATCCACATTCAGTCTGTAGTTGCAAGTTGATGCTCTTGTTTGTGTAGTACAGTTGGTTTATCCTTGCTGTAATTGTGCCTCTTCAAGATACACTATATTGCCAAAAGTATTTGGCCACCTGCCTTGACTCACATATAAACTTGAAGTGCCATTCCATTCCTAACCCGTAGGGTTCAATATGATGTCGGTCCACCTCGTGCAGCTTTTACAGCTTCACCTCTTCTGGGAAGGCTGTCCGCAAGGTTGCGGAGTGTGTTTATAGGAATTGTCGACCATTCTTCCAAAAGTGCATTGGTGAGGTCACACACTGATGTTGGTGGAGAAGGCCTGGCTCTCAGTCTCCGTTCTAATTCATCCCAAAGGTGTTCTATCGGGTTCAGGTCAAGACTCTGTGCAGGCCAGTCAAGTTCATCCACACCAGACTTGGTCATGCATGTCTTTATGGACCTTGCTTCATGTTGGAAGAGGAAGGGGCCCGCTCCAAACTGTTCCCGCAAGGTTGGGAACATGGAATTGTCCAAAATGTTTTGGTATCCTGGAGCATTCAAACTTCCTTTCACTGGAACTAAGGGGCCAATCACAACCTCCTGAAAAACAACCCCACCATAATTCCTCCTCCACCCAGACTCGTCCATCAGATTGCCAGATGGAAATGCGCGATTCATCACTCCAGAGAAGGTGTCTCTAGAGTCCAGTAGCGACATGCTTTACACCACTGCATCCGACACTTTGCATTGGACTTGGTGATGTATGGCTTAAATGCAGCTGCTCGGCCATGGAAACCCATTCCACGAAGCTCTCTGCGTACTGTACGTGGGCTAATTGGAAGGTCACATGAAGTTTGGAGCTCTGTAGCAACTGACTGTGCAGAAAGTCTTTGCACTATGCGCTTCAGCATCCGCTGACCACTCTCTGTCAGTTTACGTGGCCTACCACTTGGTGGCTGAGTTGCTGTTGTTCTCAAACTCTTCCATTTTTCTTGTAAAAAAGCAGACAGTTGAGTTTGGAATATTTAGGAGTGAGGAAATTTCACGACTGGATTTGTTGCACAGGTGGCATCCTATGACAGTTCCACGCTGGAAATCACTGAGAGCGGCCCATTCTTTCACAAATGTTTGTAGAAACAGTCTCCATGCCTAAGTGCTTGATTTTATACACCTGTGGCCGGGCCAAGTGATTAGCACACCTGATTCTGATCATTTGGATGGGTGGCCAAATACTTTTGGCAATATAGTGTATGTCAGATCAGCAGTGCTGATATGAATGACATCTTCTGCAGGACTTGGTCAAAGACATATGTTTAACTTAACTGTGCTACTTTTGTTGACAACGTTGAATCAGTAAACTTTGCCAGCGTAGCATACTCCTCTACTTCTTGTCCATATAGCCAGCATTCATGATAGCACGTAGCTATCGGCGCAGCAGCACCAGCTGACCAGCAGCACCCGTCCTAGACACAAAAAAGTTTCCAATATCACCGGGAAAAGTCATTATATTTGTCGCTAGTAGTTGTGTACAAAAGAAGTCGCTAAGAGGTTTGACCATACTGTCAGCGCCACCCTCAAATACGTGTTTCGCTTTAAGATGCTTTAAAACGTTTGTCGCTGCAATACCAACAAGCTGCCTTAGTTTCATCCAAAGTTGTGTTTTGAAGTAAAATTGGCCGCCTCTCATCGTGATCTCAGTCTTTGTAACAAATGTGGGCGTCTTCTGGAAGTGATTAATCATCATTCATGTTTGGTAACGCTATCATTTATTTTTACGAATCACATGAATTAACACTTTAAGGTTGACAGCCCAATCTTATTCTAAAGGAATTAATCGATTAACCATTGCAGCCCTATCCACAATTCTGCTATTGTTTTTCGTTTTGCAGCCACAGAAGGATACATGGATAAGGAAAAGTGTGATGATGACCATAGAATAGGGGTGTCATACATACGGCCCAATGGCCGGATCAAGCCCGCGAACAGGTTTTATCTGGCCCGGGGGATGAGTTTGTTAAGTATAAAAATGTACCTGAAACTTTGCATGAAAGAAACTGCTGTTCTAAATGTGTCCACTAGATGTCACAATAGCAATTCTTTGTATCTTTGTAGATTATGCTACATATGTACAAAATAAACCACATGATGTTAATGCATCAGTCGAGGGAAATGATCAAACTACATAAATAACATACTCTAATTTTATTTTGATATAATTTTTTTATCTTGATAGATTGAAAATTAACACCAATGAGTTGACTGATGAACATTATCACAAAATTTATTCAGAAAATATAAATAACGACAAATAAAGATAGAGTACTATTAACCGCAACATGTAAGTGTAAAAAAAACCCCAACAACATCATGATTTGTACATTTTCAGAATGTGCTTGTTCTATTTTTAAACAAAAAAAAACAATCTGAAGTTGTCTTTGTTTTTAAGTTATCATGCCAGTCCGGCCCACTTGGGAGTAGATTTTTCTCCATGTGGCCCCCGATCTAAAATGAGTTTGACACCCCTGCCATAGAACCAAAAATGGAACTTACTTTACCACATTATTGACCTGATAAATCAATATTTTTACATTATGCAATACCACAGTAGTGCTTTGCAAACACCTTCCAGTACCCCCTCCATTCATTAAGGCGTTCAAAAGTGTTATAATGGATAAAACTTTGCCCCTGAAAGTAGTTTATTCACTTAATATTATTATAAAATCTTCCATTTCCATTACAATTAAGGACTTATGCTACAACATGGAGTGCATCAAGACCAAAAAGAGTAATAGATGAATGCAACTTTCAAAAGAAGATACAACAAATACAAGTAAGTGGTTTTGGGGCACCAAACACATCCAAGTACATCAAAGGTTTCTGTTTTTTCCCATTTTGGGTTTGGAGTTTTTTCCCTGCCCCGATGTGGGTTCAGATCAGTGATGTCATTGTGGTTCGTGCAGCCCCTCAAGGCTCCTGTGATTAAGGGCTATATAGATAAACCTGGATTGACTGATTATGAAATACAATTGTATCTTTCTGGGAGACGCTTCAAGCAGCGTAGATCTACAGAAGTACGTCCTGCCAAATGAACCAATGAAAATACAGCTATGTGGGACAATTCCACCCACCAGGCTGTTCAAATGCCAAACGAGAGGCTAACGATACCATGCCCCCAGAAAGAAAAGGAGTCCTATAGCAACATCAGGAGAATGTGTTTATATCGCTATTCTGTACTTACTCTAATTAGGGCCGTCAAACTTAACCAGATAATAACGAGTTAACGCTAATTTCCTTCAACGACACTGTTATTTTCATGATGTGCGCTTAACGTGATAATCGGCATTGAAGGGCATCAATTGGCAACGACGCTCATGTACGAAAATGGGCTGATACTGATCGTTGGCCGATCGATCTGTACATCCCTATTTTCCACAGCAATTGCCAAATGGGTGGCAACAGCCCCGATGCTGGGACTGATTAATAAAATAAAATCAAACCAGTCGCATGTCATGAAGACTGAGGAAAAATAAATAAATAAAAAAAAAAAAAAAAACCGATGCCGATAATAAAAAAAACGATACCGATAATTTCCGATACTACATTTTAAAGCATCTCTAGTTTATATCCCTCGATATCGATAATTATACAAATGTTTATAACCTATCTAAAATAAGGAACAGGAGAAAAAAATATATAATGTACACATTTTTTTTTTTTCAAATGTAGCCTTCCTCTGATTTCAATCCCCTCAGCTATCAAGGCAGAAAAGGATTGTCAACACAACGATATATTGGTATCGTTTTATCGCCCAGCCCTAAGTGAGAGAGTGAGTTTGTTCGTATGAGAGACAGTGTGTCTGTGCATGTCTGTAAAAGAGTGTTTGTGGCCATTTTGTGTTGAGATGTTTAACAAATCAGAATGTTTAAAGAAAGCAAATTTTTTTAGTCCCATGTTGATAGTATTAAAATTTTAAAAATATCAATCTAAAGGCATAGGTGTCAAACTCAAGGCCCGGGGGCCAAAACTGGCCCGCCGCATTATTTTATGTGGCCCGCGAAAGCCTGGAAATAATATGCGTTAATAAAATGCTGAATCTTTTCTTACTAAATAAATGTGTTCTTTCCCTTTTGACATTAAAATCACGTACTGCATACAATTGCATATCTTTTCAAATTCAATATTATCAAAATCTAAATATTCTATTATCATGTTTTCCAAAAAATATTTTTTGTTAAAATAAATCAAATCAAATCAAATCAACTTTATTTATAAAGCACATTTAAAATTTACCACAGGGGTAGCCAAAGTGCGGTACAATGGGCAGGTTAAAAGATAATACGAGAACCGAGCAAACACAACACAACACACACAGAACACAATAAAAAATAAATAAATAAATAAATAAATAAATAAATTAAATAAATAAAATAAATAAAATAAATAAAACATAAAAACAGGTTCACAGCAGGTGTACTATGGGGCGCCATTGCAGGATGGATATCACTCAGTGTTAAAAGCCATGGAATAAAAGTATGTTTTTAAGAGAGATTTAAAAACAGGAAGAGAGGAGGCTTGTCTAACACTAAGAGGTAGGTCGTTCCAGAGCTTGGGAGCAGCAACGGCGAAAGCTCTGTCACCTCTAAGCTTCAGCCTTGTGTCTCGGACCGTCAGTAGCAGCTGATCGGCTGAGCTTAGGGATCGGGTGGGCCAGTAAGGCTGAAGGAGGTCGGAGAGATATGTTGGCGCGAGGTTGTTTAGACATTTAAAAACAAATAAAAGGAGTTTAAAATTGATTTGGTAACGCACAGGGAGCCAGTGAAGGGACGCTAATATAGGGGTGATGTGCTCACGTCTGCCGGTCTGTGTTAGCAGACGAGCAGCAGAGTTCTGCACGAGCTGCAGGCGGGCGAGGGAGGCCTGGCTAATGCCTACATACAGGGCATTGCAGTAGTCAAGACGAGTCGAGATAAAGGCGTGGATTAATTTCTCGAGATCATGTCCTGATAGAAGCGGTTTCACTTTCGCTATTTGGCGTAATTGATAAAAGCTTTTTTGAACGACGCTGCTGATTTGTTTTTCGAATTTAAAATCTGAGTCGAACTTTACCCCCAGGTTTGTGACACAGTCGCTGAGATACGGGGTCAGAGTGCCGAGGTCAACGTTGGGGGAGGGAGAGCGACTTGGACCGAACAACATAACTTCTGTTTTGTCTTCATTTAGGCTCAGGAAGTTAGCTGAAAGCCAGGCTTTGATGTCGATGTCAATAAGACGTTGAACCGTGTTATTTTGTGCCACGGGAAAATAAATCTGGCAATCATCGGCATAAAAATGAAATGCAATATCGTACTTCCTAAATATAGAACCAAGGGGGAGAAGGTAAAGCGCAAATAAGATTGGGGCAAGGATTGAGCCCTGGGGAACCCCATGTGGTAAAGGAGCTGTGGAAGACATAAAACTGTCTATTTTTACACAAAAACTCCTGTCGGTTAGGTACGACCGGAACCAGTTGAGGGCGGCGCCCTTAATGCCCACACAGTTCTCAAGACGAGTGATTAAGGTGGCGTCAGCACTATCTGACTAGATAGTGGAACTCTGCTGCTGCTGGTGAGAGAATGTTGTCCTCCTTCCCCGAAATGCATGCAACACACTTGAAAGTGCTTACACAGTATATTCCCTGCACCTCAAGTTGCAAAGCATCAATCTTTTACTCCCAATTTGTCACCTCAAAGGCGTGCCCTGGTGATGAAAATCACGGTCAAGGATTTTTATTTATTTTTTTGTTTTTTTTTAAAAAGCGTTACGTTACTAAACTGTTGAATGGGCTTTGTCTCCCTTTTTTTTTTTTTTTTTTTTAAAAAGCGTTACATTACTAAACTGTTGAATGGGCTTTGTCATGTATTTATCTTTATAAATAAAGATAAATAAAGTATTTATTATAAATGTACTTAAATATCTGCTTGACTTTAATTTCAAAACAAATTATCAATCAAATTGTAGACTGTAAAATTGACAATAGATTTTACGGTTGAATTGTGCCGACTGAGGTTTTTTTTTACCGTTAAATCAACGTTGGTACTGTTTTTTCCATATACAGTAAACACAAAAAAAACAAAAACAAAAAACATTAAAACAACAAGATTTTACGATAAAAAAAACAAAAACTAGCAGCTCTGTTGCTTGAATTTTACCGCTTAAAACAGTGGTATTGTTTTTCCATTCCATTTTATTTATTAAAATTTTTTATGTGCTGTAAAAAAACCACTGCTTTTACTGTAAAATTCTGGTGACTGAGCTGCCAGTTTTTAAAGTAAAATTTTAATATTTTTTTTGTTTGCGGCTCATGTAAAAATATGTATTGATAATGCATTATATATATACATGTTTATTCATATATTACTCATTGTTAAATGCAGCCCTTTGAGGGCAACCCTAACTGCGATGTGGCCCCTCAATGAAAACGAGTTTGACTACCCTGGTCTAAGGCATACTTATTAAAGATAAAAAAACAACAACATATCTGTCTGCGATTAATCACGATTATTTGCAAGTTAATGACTGACAAAATGTGATTTGAAATGTGCAATGAATATAAACTACATAATGAAAAAGAGACAAATGCTGCATCAGTCACTGGATCCAATTACCATAGCTAATCGGCTGAGAAAAAATAAGAGGGTATATATCAAGAAGTAAGTAAGATGCGGCTTCCGAGACTATTTTTATAGGACAAAGAAGTGAGCGTGCATGTTTGTGCCCAAAGCAGCAGCCGTGTTACGCAACACTCACCTGACATGTTCCTTCAGTCTGTTCACTGGAGACAATGTCAGCCTGCAGCAGATGGCATCACAAACAGATGCTGTCAGTCCATTTGGGTCTAATCACTGATGCTCTGTATGACCTGTCAATGTGTCTACATGCATGCAGATGTGTGTGTCTGTGTGTGTCTGTGTGTGTCTGTGTGTGTGTGTGTGAGAGAGAGAGAGATACGGGTGTGAGTCTAATCCGTGTAGTGCTTGGTTTGAAATGCACTGGGTCAGAATACACTCACTCCAAGACAATACGTTTGAATTTGAATTTAAAATAAGAGCTGACTCGACTGGCTAGCAATCAGGAGAATAGCATCACGGCTGTTGCCATAGCAACCTCGCATCCCCCTGCATCATTAGTGTTCGACTTGGCTGGACGCTCCTGTTGTTTGAGCACTAGTGTTTGTGATACAATAATGTTACATAAAAAAAATAAAAAAAACACTGTACCATAATAAAAACATTATGCAGTGCTAAAAAAAGATGAATTAAAATAGAAACATGTATAAATTAATTAATAGAGAAGTTAGCATTTACAATGTTCATTTAAGTGGCATATTTTGCTGCCCTTGGTGCCTTAAAAAGCCATTACATTTTAAAACCTTAAAATATTAAAGCCAAAGAACTACTTGAATATGGTCTTAACATCATGAAAATAAAGTAGCAATTTTATGTAAAGTGACAATTTCACGAGAATGGGCCGGTGTTGACGGTAAGACCGAGGCGTGGCCCCCAGCGTGGCCACATCACACGCACTGTGGTTTTGGTGGCTGGTGGGAGCAGGCAGCGGCTCTTCCAACAGTGGCACGCACCCAGACCCACTTTGCACCCCGCCCGCTCGGAGCCAATCATGTCCCGAAGTTACGGATCTGACTTGCCGACATGCCAGAGGCTGTTCACTTTGGAGACCTGCTTGGGACAGTGATGATGGTCTAAGACTGCAAGAGGAGCGATGCTTCCCCTTAAAATACAGTCGTGGTCAAAAGTTGACATACACTTGTAAAGAACATAATGTCATGGCTGTCTTGAATTTCCAATAACTTGTACAACTCTTTTTTTTTGTGGATTGGAGCACATACTTGTTGGTCACAAAAACATTCATGAATTTTGGTTCTTTTATGAATTTATTATGGGTCTACTGAAAATGTGACCAAATCTGCTGGGTCAAAAGTATACATACAGCAATGTTAATATTTGGTTACATGTCCCTTGGCAAGTTTCACTGTTCACCAGTTCCACATAACATAACTTTCCTCCAGAAGGTCTTATGTGATGTCAGATGAAACAAAAATTTAGCTGTTTGGCCACAATACCCAGCAATATGTTTGGGGGAGAATAGGTAAGGCCTTTAATCCCAGGAACACCAGGCCTACTGTCAAGCATGGTGATGGCAGTATTATGCTCTGGGCCTGTTTTGCTGCCAATGGAACTGGTGCTTTACAGAGAGTAAATGGGACAATGAAAAAGGAAGATTACCTCCAAATTCTTCAGGACACTTTTGACGTGTGTTTGGGGTCATCGTCCTGTTGGAACACGCAACTGCGCCCAAGACTCAACCTCCGGACTAAAATAGGCCGTTGTCAGATGTGAAACAGCAAGGAACTGAAAAATAATAATAATAATAATTACATTTAGAACAAATACTTTTTATATTCCTTACATGTGTTACAGCTCCTATTCGCGTTGTTTTGTTGACGAGTCAGAAGTCTGGTCTTCTGGAAGATTTCACAAGCATTTATAAAAAACAGATCACAGGTAAATGTTACAGCGTTGGTCTCACTCCCGCAAAAGTCTGTCGAGTGCGTGCATAAGCATTAAAAGCGGGCGTCTCCACGAACAAGTTTCTGTCAAAAGATTCAAGATTCAAGATTGTTTATTGTCATATGCACAGTTAAACAGACAGTTTGCCGTACAATGAAAATCTTACTTTGCTAGTCCACCCTTCAACAAGTCACACGGTACTTAGCTAAAATAAAAATAAAAATAAAAATGTATATACAAGGCACAGTAAGTAACATTACATTATTGCACATTCTGATTGACAGTCAACAGTATAAATATGGAGGTGACCTTGGGTCACAACAGCAGTTAAAAGTGTCTTTAGTGATCAAAGGTGAAAAGTGTCTACAGTGATGGTTCACAGTTCGGGCGTGGTCATGGTAGTGTCTTTTGTTCAAAAAGATAAAAGTAAAATGGGGGAGGGGGGAAGCTAGCATTCACAAGTTAGCATTCACAAGCCTGATGGCCTGTGGGTAGAAACTGTTTGCCAGTCTCGTAGTCCTGGATTTCAGGCTCCTGTATCGTCTGCCTGATGGTAGGAGGCTGAAGAGACTGTGCTGGGGTTGTGTACTGTCCTTTATGATGTTGTGTGCTCTCCTGGTGGCCCTGGTAGAGTACATGTCCGGTAGTGAGGGGAAGGCTGCTCCTATGTACTGAGCAGTTTCAATCACTCGCTGGAGTGTCTTCCTGTCCTTAGCAGTGCAGTTTCCATACCAGACCGGGATTGAGCTGGTAAGGACACTCTCAACCGTACTTCTTTTGGGTAAGTCCGATGAAGAATTCTTCACTAGGAAAAGGGCAGATAAGTCCATTAGGTCAATGAATCCATTGTCCAAGGTCTACGACGGTGGCGGCGAGTCCAAAGCTATCGAAAATAATACTTTTTAATCAAAAGAATGAGTAGCTAATTAAAATTATTATATTAAATTAAAATATTAATATCTGTGGTTAGTTTCTCTTTTTCAAGACTTTGACCTTTGTACAATTATTTAGCTATTGAAGACAGTTTGAGGTTTCTTGGGGGTACACGTTTGTAGACATTATTCTTTTTAATGGATTAGCCATAGCAAAACACACATCAATGAATTGTTGCGTTTGACCAGATGTTCCTCCAAGTGGGATGTAAAACGCTGGTCAGTCCCAAGTTCCTCAGATGACATATAAACTGACTCAGAGGTACCACCCAGCACAGTATAGGTATTTTGTAATAAATTGTCAAATATTTGAGAATAGAGACCAGCCTCGAACAACACATACGAATGCGCAGCCCAAGTTGATCTGGAATTCCACAGGAAAAAGCAACTCTTTTCACACAAAGAAAGCCCCCATCTCCCCCCCCCCCCTCCTCTCAACTCTGATAAGAAGAGAGACTTGGGGGTTGTGTTCACATTCCTGATGGTTTACGACCCTGTCTAAATAGGCAATCTGAAGACAAAGAGAAACTAGTATACAGAGTAAAATTAAGGAAAAAAATATGAGCTGATTCAAACATGATTATGAATAAAGAAATAGCTCTTAAACATATGCATTATCCACAGTCTCCAAAACAATACATAGTGACAGCAGGCAGGTAGGTAGGTAGGTCTTTATTGTCATTGCACAAGTACAACAAAACTTTGTTTTCAGCACAAACCCGTTCAAGATTAGACAAACAAACAGTGTACAGGGTTACAGAGCCGGAACGCTGATGGGTCGCCACAAGGCGTCCCGTAAAAGATGGGAAAAAGGTCAACGCTGGGGAAGGATGAGTAAAAAAATACAATCTAGACTGGGCCCCCCAGTCTGGAGTGGGAAAAAACCTCCATAGCAAAGTACATATACATATTACAAGGTACATCTCGAGACTAGCAACAGAGGGGAGGGTGTGGGGGCCACGGTGGCAGGCTGCAGCTCTTCAGGCGCTGCCCATACGTCCATCACCCCTAAGGGATTCGCGTCAAGGGCGTTGGAGGGGGGTGGGGTATGTGTGTTTGGCGTATATTTTTTGTGGATGCATGTGTGTGTGTGTAAGCTTGCCGCGTGTCTCTGTTCCGCGGCCTTGGTGTCGTGCAGTCGCGAGTCAGTCCAAAGTCAATACATTTTGGATTATTGACTTTAGGGCAGGCAGAGAAAAGGCCGCAAATGACGTGTGTGTGTACTTCAATTGAAGTCTAATGAAGTTCAAGGCAAATGTGTGGAATGAAGTGTATATATCCTATAATATTCTAACACATTGTTTATTTATTTAAACATATTTTTATGCAGACGAAGCGAGAATCTTTCCAACTGTTCGTTTTATGCGTTTGGTTATTTTTGCTGTGTATATCTCAACACAGCAGTTGTCATAACTCTTTCTACAACCCTAATTAAAAGCACTGAACTTGACAATGCATGTATCCATTAAGTACATCTTTGAACATTTCTATGTGGTACTATAATTGCATGCTATTCATTTTCTCGCATTTAATATTGCCATTTTTTTTACTTGATTTTTCTCATGGCAAAAATGGAGTCTTAACAGGTTAGTGAACACACTTTCAGATGTGGGCTGATGACAGATGCGTGCACATCTCAACGTTTGTGCCTGGCAACCATGAGGAAAAAACAATGTTGTCACTTCTGATTCACGATCCGTTTCCACCCTCAGACAACCCAATAAAAGCGGTGGAGAAAAGAGAATGTCAATCATTTATTCCCCATCCAAAAACGGACTCAGTTGCTTTCACTTTAGGTGCATACACTATGTATGCCTTTCACATTCCTGAGAACTCATTTCACAGGGGTCACAGTGCACATTATTAAACAATGCTTTGGTATAATGCGGGAGAAATTCAACACAGTCAGTATCTTGCATGAATACTAGTTTGTGGCTTGGTATGCTGTTCAGCCAATTATTATCTTATAAAGGCTGTCTACATATTCATATATATATATATATATACACTACCGTTCAAAAGTTTGGGGTCACCCAAACAATTTTGTGGAATAGCCTTCATTTCTAAGATCAACAATAGACTGTCGAATTTCAGATGAAAGTTCTCTTTTTCTGGCCATTTTGAGCGTTTAATTGACCCCACAAATGTGATGCTCCAGAAACTCAATCTGCTCAAAGGAAGGTCAGTTTTGTAGCTTCTGTAACGAGCTAAACTGTTTTCAGATGTGTGAACATGATTGCACAAGGGTTTTCTAATCATCAATTAGCCTTCTGAGCCAATGAGCAAACACATTGTACCATTAGAACACTGGAGTGATAGTTGCTGGAAATGGGCCTCTATACACCTATGTAGATATTGCACCAAAAACCACACATTTGCAGCTAGAAAAGTCATTTACCACTTTAGCAATGTATAGAGTGTATTTCTTTAAAGTTAAGACTAGATTAAAGTTATCTTCATTGAAAAGTACAGTGCTTGTCCTTATTTTTGAAGGACCCCAAACTTTTGAATGGTAGTGTATATAAATAAATGTGTGTTGTCCCGATACCAATATTTTGGTACCGGTACGGGTACCAACTTATTTTGATACTTTTCTATATAAAGGGGTCCACAAAATTCTATTCAATGGACATTCTTCTTGTTACAGTATTAATAGTTGGGGTTTTGGGGCCAGCATCTCGACTAGTTCTGACCCCTCCCAGTCTATGAGCTATTGTTGTCCCCATACCAATGTTTTGGTACCGGTACCAAAATTATTTTGATACTTTGCGGTACTTTTCAATACTTTTCTAAATAAAGGGGACCACGAAAAATTGTGTTATTGGCTTTATTTTAACAAAAAATCTTATGGTACATTAAACATGTTTTTTATTGCAAGTTTGTCCTTAAATAAAATAGTGAACATACAAGACAACTTGTCTTTTAGTAGTAAGTAAACAAACAAAGGCTCCTAATTTAATCTGCTGACGTATGCAGTAACATATTGTGTCATTTCTCATACTATTATTTTGTCAAAATTGTTAAAGACACATTTTTGTTTCATCTGACCATATAACTTTCCCCCAGAAGGTCTTATCTTTGTCCATGTGATGTCAGATTAACAAAAATTGAGCTGTTTGGCCACAATACCCAGCAATATGTTTGGAGGAGAAAAAGGTGAGGCCTTTAATCTCAGGAACACCATACCTACCGTCAAGCATGGTGGTGGAAGTATCATGCTCTGGGCCTGTTTTGCTGCCAATGGAACTGGTGCTTTACAGAGAGTAAATGGGACAATGAAAAAGCCCAGAGGTTGGGTCTTGGGCGCAGTTGGGTGTTACAACAGGACAATGACCCCAAACACACTAAAAAAGTGGTAAAGGAATGGCTAAATCAGGCTAGAATTAATTTAGAATGGCCTTCCCAAAGTCCTGACTTAAACGTGTGGACAATGCTGAAGAAACAAGTCCATGTCAGAAAACCAACACATTTAGCTGAACTGCACCAATTTTGTCAAGAGGAGTGGTCAAAAATTCAACCAGAAGCTTGTGGATGGCTACCAAAAGCGCCTTATTGCAGTGAAACTTGCCAAGGGACATGTAAGCAAATATTAACATTGCAAGATGTATACTTTTGACCCAGAAGATTTGGTCACATTTTCAGTAGAACCATAATAAATTCATTAACAAAAAAAACTCCCTGAATGTTTTTTTTGGAACCAACAAGTATGTGTTCCAATCACTCTATCACAAAAAAATAAGAGTTGTAGAAATTATTTCAAACTCAAGACAGCCATGACATAGGTAAGTCCGCCTCTGATATGATATATTTGCTTTTAAATGTAATGACAACTAATACATAAAATGTGTTTTTGGAAGACAGAAAACAAGCAATCTATGACAAAAGCACACTTTTAACACACACAAAAACAGCAGAAAAGTTAATGAAACTATGATCTAAAACTTCTTCAAAGTCACTAAAAAACATGACAGCAACAAACAGGTTAAACTAAAAATAACGGCAGCCATATAAAATACAGTTTGATGTCTTTTAAAAATAGCCGTCATATTATGACGTAAATGTCTAGCAGTGTTGCTAACCGTGTGGCATACTGTTGTCCCGGAAACCGTCACCATGGTTCCAGTCTTCTGTCCAATTTGGCTGCTTCCTCAAAGAAAAGAAAAAAATACCAGTAGCTTTCTCACGCTGGTCAGAAGATTCAATAATGAAAAAAACCATAATTTAAAATCAGTACTTACTTGTCCACGAGGCAGCTGCTTTTTGTTCGAGGTACATTTTGGAAACATTTATAATTGTGCCATGTACTCTCTTGTTTTTGTTCTAATGATTCCTTAGGTTAGCCTCTAGTTCTATGTTTGTGATTTAGTTTCTGTTTTCAGGGCTCCTTGGTTACGTTTAGTTGCTAGGAGCCTTGATTGTACGCACCTGCCTCTGATTAGTAATGTCGAGACCCACGTGCCTCTGATTGCTAATCAGAGAGCTTTAAATGCGAGTCACCTGGTGCTCCTCGCTGGTCCGTTGTTCGCTACATGCGACTGTCAATGATAGCTTACAATTCTACGTTTTTCATGCTATCCCAAGAGCCACATTTTCTGCCTCCAGCTACACGTGCGTTTACCAATATTACCAATATCTGCCTTGTGATTGATATTAAAACTCATCTTACCTCCACGCACCATTGGAATGGCAAACACCACAACATGCCAGTATACAACACTTGGACAGAAGACTGGGTCA
>NC_084744.1:14754268-14769268 GCF_033978785.1 Entelurus aequoreus | reverse complement strand
GCTCTGCACACCGTCAAGATGTGTGAATGAAAAAGGCTGTGTTTACTTTATCCACTTACTGAAACAAATTATAGTCCTCTCAATGTTTTACTTCATTATTTATTTAGATACCATGTTTAATACGACATTTCTATTTACAGTAGTATGTTTGCACTTTATTGATCTCAATGTTGTTTATTTGTGCAATGCTACCTTTTTGTTAACACAAGTATTCTATTCAAGCTGAAGTATTGCTTCCCAAGGGAAACTCTTAATTTAAATATTTGATAATGATTCCATTAAAAGTAAATAAATGGGTTATACTTGTATAGCGCTTTTCTACCTTCAAGGTACTCAAAGCGCTTTGACACTATTTCCACATTCACCCATTCACACACACATTCACACACTGATGGCGGGAGCTGCCATGCAAGGCTCTCACCACGACCCACCAGGAGCAAGGGTGAAGTGTCTTGCTCAAGGACACAACGGACGTGACTAGGTTGGTAGAAGGTGTGGATCGAACCAGGAACCCTCAAGTTGCTGGCACGGCCACTCTCCCAACAGCGCCACGCCGTCCCCAAGTACAATTTATATCTGGTCTAAAAATAACAACATTATACAAATTAGAATTTTGCTAAGAGTAAAATGCAGTTCAAACTACTAGTATTTGATCATTTAAAATAAAATGTGTTTTGAATGATCTGTCATTTGGTTCCTGTTCTCACATGAAGAATGTGAGGAGCCTGCAGTAGACAAAGCTGCAGCCCTCCTCCCAAACTCCCCCCTCCCACCCTTGGCTTTTGCTCACGCTGAGGTCTTGGGTCAAACGCTTCTCCCCCCAACTATAGACAGCATCTTGAATCTGCCTCCTGAGGGTAGGAGCTAGTGCTGATAGGGTGCAGCTGGGGAAGTACAGCTCCTTCCACTGAGGTCGCCGTCTGCCTCTCCACCAGCGGGAGCGCTATCGGCTCAAGCTCCGGCTCCAATTCCTGCTCTAGCGCCGCAATCTATCGGGGAACCTCCAGAGAAGTACAGCATGGCATGGGTGGACAAGTAGTAGCAGAAGGTTCTGATAGAGCTGAAGATGGAGGATCAGCTTATTGTGTCGTTGCCTGCTCAAGCCAAGCCCGCCACTACCTCAACATCCGTTCAAGCCGGGCTCGCTCCAGCTTCGACACCCACTCAAGCCAGGCTCGCTCCAGCCTCTACGCTCGCTCAAGCCAAGCTTGCTCCAGCCACCAGCCTCTCAAGTGGGTCCGACGCCCCCAGCCTCTCAAGTGGGTCCGACGCTGCTGCCTCCAGCTCTTCAGTCAGCTCCAGCCTTTCCCCCAGCTCTGCAGTCCGCTCCAGCTTCGTCTCCAGCTCCGCAACCATCTCGCCTAATGCAGAAGCGTCCGCCTGGCGCCCACATCCCTCTTTGTCAGCCACAAATAGAGCCAGTCCATGGACGCCCCATGCACCATCAGCAGCCATGCCATGGATTGGGAGGTGGACCACAGGGGCTGCTGAGGAAGTATTCTTGCCCACGTCCGCTTTCTCGTTGGCCAATTCATGGACCCCCTCCGCGCCATTGGTAGCGATGCCCAGGATTTGGGTATGGACTTTAGCGGCTGCTGAGATTTTGTTGCGGCTCACGTCAGCCTCCTCGCCAGCCGCAAATAGGTCGCCTGCCTCACCAGCTCCAGCGGCGTTCGATAAATCTCCGCCACCAGGCTAGTCCCCGCTGGATTCGGGGACACTTGGCCTGGCGACCAGCTGCCAACTCCTCCCACCGCCCTCCGGTAACTTTGGACTTCTTTTCGTTTTGTTTTGGGACGTCTGGAATCCACCCCTCCGAAGGGGGTACTGTCATGGCCTGTCAGTACTGGCCATGTACTAGGCTTGTTTTTGTTCTATTGATTCCTTAGGTTAGTGTTTAGTTATATGTTTGTGATTTAGTTACTATTTACACAGCTCTTTGGTTACGTTTGGTTGCTAGGAGCCTGGATTGCACACACCTGCCTCTGATCACTAATCAGAGAGCTTTATATGCGAGAGTCACCTCGTGTTTGTCGCTGGTCCATTTTTCGCTTCATGCGACTGTCTATGTTAGCTTACAATTCTAAGTTTTCTACGTTTTCTTCCTTAAGCTTCATGTACGTTTGCCAACAGCACTCCGGTCTGATATTAAAACTCATCTTACCTGCATGCTAACTGAGGTCCTCCGCATTATTGGAATTGCAAACACCACAACATGCCAGCATTTAACACATCGACAGAACACTGGGTCAGGAAATGTTCGTATTGTTTGTATTCCGTCCCTTGACTTCTTCCTAGAAGTTAAAGACAGTGGTGGTCAACCAAGCCAAGATGGCTGTTGTGCACCAAGCAGCGCGCAAACTCTCTTGAGTATGCAAGGGGTCAAGATCTTCCTGCAAAAAGCAGAAACGAGCAATAAATCTAACTATGCAATGGAATAGATCCATCTGCTCTATCAAAAAATAATAATATATTTTATTTGTATAAAGCACTTTACATTGAGTAAACAATCTCAAAGTGCTACAGTGTATTAACAAAAAAAAATTTAAAAAAATAAAAAGATAATAAAGAAAAAAATAAAAATAAAAACTAGAACAGCCAAATAGTTATAGCTAGTATGCACATATCTAAAAAAAATAAAAAAAATAAAGATTTGTTGAGTTTAATCAAGAATGATCCGTCGGTAGATTTTCTAAACATATCAAACTATCTTGTGCTCCAGACTTCATTCTACACGACAAAACAGATGAAAACTTGGAAAAGTATGGACTTCTTTGTGTGTGGCTGGGTCAGGGAAATTGCTCGGGTTTGCTTTTTGCTCGGGTAAGGTTGCATTTCATGATTTAACCTTTGCGTTTTGCGACGATGCGTCTATGTAAACAAAGTAAAACTGCGAGGACTTGCACAAGACAGCTGACACCCATCCATCCATCCATCCATCCATTTTCTACCGCTTGTCCCTTTTGGGGTCGCGGGGGGTGCTGGAGCCTATCTCTGCTGCATTCGGGCGGAAGGCAGGGTACACCCTGGACAAGTCGCCACCTCATCACAGGGCCAACACAGATAGACAGACAACATTCACACACTATGGTCAATTTAGTGTTGCCAATCAACTCGTGACTGCAAATCCATTGACCAAACCAACAATTAATGAATCATCACAATACTTGACTTGGTCCTGTAGTCAAATGTACTCTGACACATTTGCGTACAGAATAAACAAGAGGGGAGACGTAGAACCTTTCTTGACCCAACATCATTGACTTTCTGGTTTCTGTTTGGTAAAAATGTAATTACAAACAATATGACGATAACACTTCAAAAGGAAATACTCAACGAGTAAATCCATCGATCCCTTTTCTACCGCTTGTTCCTTACAGGGTGGCGGGGGGCGCTGGAGCCTATCTCAGCTGCATTCGGGCAGAAGGCGGGGTACACCCTGGACAAGTCGCCACCTCATCACAGGGCCAACACTGATAGACAGACAACATTTACACTCACATTCACACACTAGGGCCAATTTAGTGTTGCCAATCAACCTATCCCCAGGTGCATGTCTTTGGAGGTGGAAGGAAGCCGGAGTACCCGGAGGGAACCCACGCAGTCACGGGGAGAACATGCAAACTCCACACAGAAAGACCCAGAGCCTGGCGATCAAACGCAGGACCTTCGTATTGTGAGGCACATGCACCAACCCCTGTGCCACCGTGCTGCCCTAAACAGCAGTGACGCGAGTCGGTGACATGTCTTTTTTGTGGAGAATGTATAGAATTCTTGTAAAAACAGACTCGTTTACACATTACTGCCGAAAGTTATTAGAAAGGTTACGAGAGTAAAGGCTGAATGTTTTGAGAGTAATTCAAATGTATCATCATTTGAGGAATTAAAATAACCATAAAAGCCTGCGTTTTAGTTCCCCCGTCAGAGCATCACAGCTTGCAGCCTAAATAAGATAAGACCAGGAAATATTGCATGGTGACTATTGGCAGGCTAGTGGAGGATTAGTCCGATGAGCGCTTCATCCGCTCCAAACAAACCAAAAACAGGAATGAGGGTTTTAATCCGAGTCGGAAGGGCCTCCGTACTTGGAGGACGGAATCCCAACATGCAACATCCTTCTGGTTTATAATCTCCATGCAGTTTGTGTGCAAATCAACCAGCATCAGTGGAAGAAGAAGAAAAAAAATGAGAGGCGGCACATCTTAGTGACACGTCATAATTTAGGCAGAAGAGTGCAGAGTGATGTTGAGTATTGGCTTAGAAGAAGTGTGAATGGAAGCAACCAGAACTTCATTAATATGCATTGGCTCAGTTGGTTATGCTATGTTCCATATAAAATGCATGAGATGTAATGTGACATGATTACATTATACGTGTTTATGTGAACTCATACTTGTGCTGCATTGGAGTACACAGAAACATTCATTCTTGTACTTTGCAATAGAATTAGGGTCTATTTTTGTACTCATGGAACAATGCCAGCACAACATGCAATTGCTGAGACTGCCATCTCGTGGTGAAAAGTGGAAATACATGCACTCCGCCTGTACACACCCGTGTCACAATTTGTCGAACACTGCCGCTTTGTGGCCAAGTTGTGTATTGCAGTGTATTTGTGTAAAATGGCTCTTTTTGAAAATCGATATTTTTTTTCATAACCCACTCATGAGCTGTTAAAAAGACCCATGCAGGCTTCTATTAGGGCTAAAGCATTTACATATGTATATATATACATATATTTTATATATATATATATATATATATATATATATATATATATATATATATATATGAGTATATATATATATATATATATATATATATATATATATATATATATATATATATATATATATATATATATATATATATATATATATATATATATATATGAGTATATATATATATATATATATATATATATATATATATATATATATATATATATATATATGAGTATATATATATATATATATATATATATATATATATATATATATATATATATATATATATATATATATACACATAAATATAATATTTAGATATTAATACCGTTATTTCTCATAATAATATAACATGTATTATGATATAGTGTGAAAAATATCAAGTATTAAAAGAAAAAGAAAGAGAGAAAAGAGGTGTCCATTTAAAGTTGAAGTACAAAACACAAATCAGTGAAGTTGGCACGTTGTGTAAAAGGTAAATAAAAACAGAATACAATGATTTGCAAATCATTTTCAACTTATATTCAATTGAATAGACTGCAAAGACAAGATATTTAATGTTGGATCTGAGAACTTTTTTTTTGCAAATAATCATTAACTTTGAATTTAATTTAATGGTGCCTTCACAGATGTGTAAGTTACCGAAGACTTGGGCACTAATACACCCCCATACCATCACAGATGTTGGCTTTTCAACTTTGCACCTATAACAGTCCGGATGATTCTTTTCCTCTTTGTTCCGGAAGACACGACGTCCACAGTTTCCAAAAAACAATTTGAAAGGTGGACTCGTCAGACCACAGAACACTTTTCCACTTTGCATCAGTCCATCTAAGATGCGCTCGGGCCCAGCGAAGTCAGCAGCGTCTCTGGGTGTTGTTGATAAATGGCTTTTCGCTTTGCATAGTAGAGTTTTAACTCGCACTTACAGATGTAGCGACCAACTGTAGTTACTGACAGTGGTTTTCTGAAGTGTTCCTGAGCCCATGTGGTGATATCCTTTACGCACTGATGTCGCTTTTTGATGCAGTAAGTGCAGTGATTTCTCCAGATTCTCTGAACCTTTTGATGATATTACGTACCGTAGATGGTGAAATCCCTAAATTCCTTGCAATAGCTCGTTGAGAAATGTTGTTCTTAAGCTGTTCGGCAATTTGCTCACGCATTTGTTGACAAAGTAGTGACCCTCGCCCCATCCTTGTCTGTGAATGACTGAGCATTTCATGGAAGCTGCTTTTATACCCAATCATGGCACCCACCTGTTCCCAATTAGCCTGTTCACCTGTGGGATGTTCCAAATAAGTGTTTCATGAGCATTCCTCAACTTTCTCAGTCTTTTTTGCCACTTGTGGCAAACTTTTTTAAAACATGTTGCAGGCATCAAATTCATAATGAGCTAATATTTGCAAAAAATTAAATTTACCAGTTCGAACGTTAAGTATCTTGTCTTTGAAGTCTATTCAATTGTATATAGGTTGAAAAGGATTTGCAAATCATTGTATTCTGTTTTTATTTACCATTTACACAACGTGACAACTTCACTGGTTTTGGGGTTTTTATATATGTTTCAGTAAATTAATCTCCTAATGATTAATCGGGGAATGGCGTCAACATCAATACGTTATAATATTTACAATTTTAAGATGGGAAAAAAAATGTGTCTAAAAGAAATCTAAATTTTTCCAAAAGAAAAAACAAAGTGTTTGTTGGAGGTATGGCGTTTATTTCTTCAAGTGATGGAATCAGGGTTTGGCATCAACAATCAATTAGGCCACTATAGTGTACCTAAACTGTACCTTTTTATGTACTCAATTGCCACTACAACTGGGATCCTATCAAGGGTGTGGTATTTATTAACTCGAGGCTTGCATTTGTGCAATTATCTTTCATAATATTATATTCATTGTGATATATTGTGAAAAATAGGCAGTTTAAAAAAGTAAATCTAAATTAAAGTAAAAGGTGACTATTTAGTCAAGTGAATAAATCACCTTGTGATTAACCGGGGCGTGGCATCAAAATCAATTAGAGGCGATGCCACTACTGCGTTTGTTTATTTACTCAACTTCAGTGAGTAAGGGGTATAGGGTGTATTAGTGGGAGGCATTCATCTGTGCTAATATTTTTAGTGCAATTATCTTTTATCATATTGTATTATTAATTGTATGTCGTAAAACATTGTCAGTTGAGGTATGGCGTCTTCTCGTTCTTGCGGATGAATCACTCTGTAATTAATACAGGCATGGTTGATTAGAGTGGAGGCCACACCTGTGTTTGTTTATTTACTCAATTGCAGGGAAAACCAGAATTTGGTTAGGGGTAAGGCATTTAATAGTTGGAGGCCTTCATTTGTGCAAATGTAAGACATGCAATTATTTGTACTACTTTATAAAAATGGATTATGTGTTGTGAATAATACCCTGTTAAAAAAAAAAACATCTAAACTTTTCCAAAAGAAAAAAAGGGGGTTTATTTGAAGCATGGCGTCTATTTTTCTGGAGAATGAATCACCGTGTAATTAATCGAGGCCTGGCGTTAATATCAATTGGAGTGGAAGCCATCACTGTGTGTGTTTGCCCAAGATGCAGAAGGACGTCCGGAAGCAACGTGCCGGTAGAAAAGATGATTTCATCCAATAATCATGGCCACAAACACGAAAAGAGGAAGCGTGAAGTTGTAGTTAAGCGTAGCAATTGATTAGTAAAGCAAAAAAAAGAGCAAGAAGCAACTAGTCCAACGTAACTGTTGCGAATAAGATTGCCAGGCAGAGTGTGGTGCGAGGCAGGAATAAATAGCTCTCTGATTGGTGACCTGGAGCAGGTGAGCGTCCCGACCACTAATCAGAGGCAGGTGACAAAAATCAGCACCCAAAGAAAAAAAAGACAAGGCTGCCTAAACAGAACTAATCACCAACTAAAGACATATCAAACTAATCAACATGACACTGTGTTTGTTTATTTACTCAACTCCAGGGAGAACCAGGATTCTTTTAGGGTCGGGGTCAGGCATTTATTAGTTGGAGGGCTTCATTCATGCAAATGTATTTGATACAGTTATATTTTATATTATATAACTACTAACACAAAGTTGAACCCTTTTTATTAGTTGGAGCCTTTATATTATTCTATACATGTCTTGTATAGTCAATACAATTACTATAACGATTAAAATAATCAAAATATTAGTTGGAATAATGTGCTTTTTTTCTTTGTCCACCACCGACGCTGAGATCATTATTCATGCGTTCGTTACGTCTCGTCTCGATTACTTTAACGTGTTATTTTCGGGCCTCCCTATGTCTAGCATTAAAATGTTACAGTTGGTACAAAATGCGGCTGCTAGACTTTTGACAAGAACAAGAAAGTTTGATCATATTACGCCTGTACTGTATATACCTTGATATACCTATATACATAAATACGTACAGTCGTGGTCAAAAGTTAAAAAGAACATAATGTCATGGCTGTGTTGAGTTTCCAGTAATTTCTACAACTCTTTTTTTTTGTGATAAGAGTGATTGGAGCACATACTTGTTGGTCACAAAAAACCTTCATGAAGTTTGGTTCTTTTCAATCAATCAATCAATCAATGTTTATTTATATAGCCCTAAATCACAAGTGTCTCAAAGGGCTGTACAAGCCACAACGACATCCTCGGTACAGAGCCCACATACGGGCAAGGAAAAACTCACCCCAGTGGGACGTCGGTGAATGACTATGAGAAACCTTGGAGAGGACCGCATATGTGGGTAACCCCCCCCCTCTAGGGGAGACCGAAAGCAACGGATGTCGAGTGGGTCTGACATAACATTGTGAAAGTCCAGTCCACAGTGGATCCAACACATCAGCGGGAGTCCAGTCCACAGCGGGGCCGGCAGGAAACCATCCCGAGCGGAGACGGGTCAGCAGCGCAGAGATGTCCCCAACCGATGCACAGGCTAGTGGTCCACCCGGGGTCCCGGCTCTGGACAGCCAGCACTTCATCCATGGCCACCGGACCTATGCAACTCCCCCTCGCAAGGGACAGGGGAGAAGAGGAGAGAAGAAAAGAAACGGCAGATCAACTGGTCTAAAAAAGGGGGGGTCTATTTAAAGGCTAGATTATACAAATGAGTTTTAAGATGGGACTTAAATGCTTCTACTGAGGTAGCATCTCTAACTGTTACCGGGAGGGCATTCCAGAGTACTGGAGCCCGAATAGAAAACGCTCTATAGCCCGCAGACTTTTTTTTGGCTCTGGGAATCACTAATAAGCCGGAGTTCTTTGAACGCAGATTTCTTGTCGGGACATATGGTACAATACAATCGGCGAGATAGGCTGGAGCTAAACCGTGTAGTATTTTATACGTAAGTAGTAAAACCTTAAAGTCGCATCTTAAGTGCATAGGAAGCCAGTGCAGGTGAGCCAGTATAGGCGTAATATGATCAAACTTTCTTGTTTTTGTCAAAAGCCTTGCAGCCGCATTTTGTACCAACTGTAATCTTTTAATGCTAGACATAGGGAGGCCCGAAAATAATACGTTACAGTAATCGAGACGAGACGTAACGAACGCATGAATAATGATCTCAGCGTCGCTAGTGGACAAGATGGAACGAATTTTAGCGATATTACGGAGATGAAAGAAGGCCGTTTTAGTAACACTCTTAATGTGTGACTCAAACGAGAGAGTTGGGTCGAAGATAATACCCAGATTCTCTACCGAGTCTCCTTGTTTAATTGTTTGGTTGTCAAATGTTAAGGTGGTATTATTAAATAGATGTTGGTGTCTAGCAGGACCGATAATCAGCATTTCCGTTTTCTTAGCGTTGAGTTGCAAAAAGTTAGCGGACATCCATTGTTTAATTTCATTAAGACACGCCTCCAGCTGACTACAGTCCGGCGTGTTGGTCAGCTTTAGGGGCATGTAGAGTTGAGTGTCATCAGCATAACAGTGAAAGCTAACACCGTACTTGCGTATGATGTCACCCAGCGGCAGCATGTAAATACTAAAGAGTGCAGGGCCAAGAACCGAACCCTGGGGAACTCCGCACGTTACCTTGACATAGTCCGAGGTCACATTGTTATGGGAGACGCACTGCATCCTGTCAGTAAGATAAGAGTTAAACCAAGACAAGGCTAAGTCTGACATACCAATACGTGTTTTGATACGCTCTAATAAAATATTATGATCGACGGTATCGAAAGCGGCGCTAAGATCAAGAAGCAGCAACATAGATGACGCATCAGAATCCATCGTTAGCAATAGATCATTAGTCATTTTTGCGAGGGCTGTCTCCGTAGAGTGATTTGCCCTGAAACCGGATTGAAAAGGTTCACAGAGATTGTTAGTCACTAAGTGTTCATTTAGCTGCTGTGCAACAGTTTTTTCGAGAATTTTGGAAATAAACGGAAGGTGGGAGACCGGTCGGTAGTTTACCATGAGGTCAGGATCGAGGTTAGGTCTTTTGAGCAGAGGATGAATAACCGCTTTTTTGAATGCTAGGGGAACAGTGCCGGAGGAAAGTGATAAGTTTATAATATTTAACACTGATGGACCTAATAATACAAACAGTTCCTTGATAAGTTTCCCAGGAAGTGGGTCAAGTAAACATGTTGTTTGTTTTATCCCACTTACACGCTGTAATAATTCCTCTAATGTTATTTCATCAAAAATAGAGAGACTATTTTGGAGGGCAGTGTCCGTCGTATATACAGTCGTATTTGTGTTAATAGAACCCAGTTGTAGCTGGGATGTGTTGTCTTTAATCTCCTTTCTAATGAGTTCAATTTTCTTATTAAAGAAATTCATAAAATCATCTGCCGAGTGGGTGGAGCTACTGGGAGGAGTCCCTTGTTGGGTTAGCGATGCTACTGTACTAAACAGAAATTTAGGATCGTTTTTGTTGAGGCGGATGAGATTTGAGTAGTATTTAGCTTTAGCTAAGGTAAGCATGCGTTTATAAGTTATTAAACTATCACTCCATGCTTGATGGAAAACCTCAAGTTTAGTCGCGCGCCATTTGCGTTCCAGTTTTCTACATGATAATTTATGAGCTCTAATTTCTTCTGTAAACCATGGGGTGCGCCTTTTAGGGGCCCTTTTTTGCTTTAGCGGTGCTATACTATCAATAATTTCGCGCAAGGCATCGTCAAAGTTGTTAGTGAGTTTATCAATAGAGCCGACATAATTTGGGAATGGTGCTATTACCGAAGGCAGTAGGTCAGCAAGAGTCATCGTTGTGGCAGCATTAATGTTGCGGCCGCTATAGCAGTTATTATTATTATTAGCTTGTTGACAAAGAGTCAAAACTTCAAATTTTATAAGGTAATGATCGGACATTACTTTAGTATATGGAAGTATCATAACTTTGGAGGTGGTGACACCCCTGACAAGCACTAGATCTATTGTATTACCGTTGCGATGCGTGGGTTCATGTATTATTTGTGTAAGACCACAGCTATCAATTATGGTTTGGAGCGCCACGCACTGAGGGTCCGATGGGGTATTCATATGGATATTAAAGTCCCCCATTATGATTATATTGTCAGCGTGCGTCACTAGATCAGCAACGAACTCTGAGAATTCACTGATAAAGTCCGAATAGGGCCCAGGGGGGCGGTAGATAACAGCCAGGTCGAGAGGTAGCGGTGTGACAGACCTCATAGTAAGCACCTCAAACGATTTATATTTATTATTTAGGTTAGGGGTAAGGTTGAAATTTTCATTGTATATTAGTGCGACACCCCCTCCCCTTTTAAGAGGGCGGGCAACATGCGCATTCGTATAGTTAGGAGGAGATGCCTCATTGAGCGCAAAAAATTCGTCCGGTTTGAGCCAGGTTTCGCTAAGACCAATGACGTTAAGATTGTTGTCTCTAATGACCTCATTAACCAATAACGCCTTGGGAGACAATGATCTTATGTTTAAAAAGCCCATATTATAGGTATTGGGCTGTTTTGACGAGTTTTTGTTAAGATTATCCGTAGTGGCAATATTAACAATGTTGCGTTTATTATGCGTAGTGCACTTTAAATAGTTTCGACCATATCTAGGAATTGATATGACGGGAATTTTCCGATTGTTTGCTTGGTGCTGCAATAGACTGGACATATCATAATTTGCCACCTCAGTAGAATGCATGTCCACCTCTGACACAGACACAACAGAAAAAACATTATGTGAATTGTGTATTATTCTAAGAGAATTGCTATGCGTACATGGATTATCCAGCCTGGCGCTGGCTAGTTCTAGCTTAACTGACTCCTCACCCGGACTAACAGACATTGTAATTGCCTGTGACCGGGCTTGCTCTAGTGTAGTCAGTCAAGTGAGACTTAAATAGTAGTCTATGTTTCTAGACAGGATGATGGCGCCTTCCTGGTTAGGGTGAATGCCGTCTCTCATCAGCAAGCCTGGTTTGCCCCAGAAAGAGGGCCAGTTATCAATAAACGTTAGTCCCTGCGTCCTACAGTAGCTAGCCAACCACTTGTTAAGCGAGACTAATCTGCTATATCTCTCATCATTGCCTCTCGCAGGCAGGGGGCCAGAGACAATTACTCGATGCCTGGACATCTTTCTGGCGAGATCACAAGTCCTGGCTATGTTTCTCTTTGTAATCTCTGACTGTCTCATTCTAGTGTCATTGGAGCCAACGTGTACAACTATATTCGCATAATTAGTGGTGCGATTAGCCTGTCGTACGTGTTTACTAGGCCTGTTGCGAGTTAGCTCCCTAAGATTAGCTTCAATGTCAGGTGCTCTGGCCCCGGGGATACACTTTATTGTGGCTGGTTTGCTAAGCTTTATGTTTCGGGTGATGGAGTCCCCTATAACTAAGGTGTGGTGCCCGGTAGACTGGGGTGTAGGACTAGCTAAAGAGCTAAATCTATTATGCGTCTCAACCGGTACACCGTAGCTTGTAGGCCGCTTAGGACTGCTACAAGCTGGGCTAGTTAGCTCGCTACAGCTAACGCTAGCAGATGTGTCCGCAACATCTAAAGTTACGACATTACTCTGCTCTAACTGGCGGACACGGCCCTCTAGCAGAGCCAACCTCTCCGTGAGTATGGTGCAAGACGCGCAGGAAGCCATTACTCACAGTGTTTTCTGTCACCGAGTGAAGTTCCTGCTGTCCTCAGGGAAGTGGTCGCGGTCTGTAGGAGTAGCTTCTTACTGACCGGCGCTGCCTTTCTCCGCGCTAGCTTAGCAGCTAGCTAGCTGAGGAAAGGGTGGTGGGACAGAGATCGGGTGATTTGCAAGTTAAATAGTACCACTAAAATGTTTGAGAAGTGATAAAGAAAGCTGTAGAACAATTAAAAGCACACAGATAGAGCGCTACTTAGCTTTTTCGCAACAGCGAACAGACGGCGAGCAGTCACGCACGGTGAACCGGCCTTTTACGAATTTATTATGGGTCTACTGAAAATGTGAGCAAATCTGCTGGGTCAAAAGTATACATACAGCAATGTTAATATTTGCTTACATGTCCCTTGGCAAGTTTCACTGCAATAAGGCGCTTTGGTAGCCATCCACAAGCTTCTGGTTGGATTTTTGACCACTCCTCTTGACTAAATTGGTGCAGTACAGCTAAAATTGTTGGTTTTCTGACATGGACTTGTTTCTTTAGCATTGTCCACATGTTTAAGTCAGGACTTTGGGAAGGCCATTCTAAAACCTTAAAACTAAACTGATTTAGCCATTCCTTTACCACTTTTGACGTGTGTTTGGGGTCATTGCCCTCTTGGAACACCCAACTGCGCCCAAGACCCAACCTCCGGGCTGATGATTTTAGGTTGTCCTGAAGAATTTGGAGGTAAAACTTTTTTTTCATTGTCCCATTTATTGTCTGTAAAGCACCAGTTCCATTGCAGCAAAACAAGCCCAGAGCATAATACTACCACCACCATGCTTGACGGTAGGAATAGTGTTCCTGGGATTAAAGGCCTCACCTTTTCTCCTCCAAACATATTGCTGGGTATTGTGGCCAAACAGCTCAATTTTTGTTTAATCTGACCACAGAACCTTCCTCCAAAAGGTCTTATCTTTGTCCATGTGATGTCAGATGAAACAAAAAGGGACATGTAACCAAATATTAACATTGCCTGTATGTATACTTTTGACCCAGCAGATTTGCTCACATTTTCAGTAGACCCATAATAAATTCATAAAAGAACCAAACTTCATGAATGTTTTTTGTGACCAACAAGTATGTGCTCCAATCACTCTATCACAAAAAAATAAGAATTGTAGAAATTACTGGAAACTCAAGACAGCCATGACATTATGTTCTTTACAAGTGTATGTCAACTAAGATGCAACTTTAAGGTTTTACTACTTAAGTAGAAAATATTAAATGGTCTAGATCAGGGGTCACCAACCTTTTTGAAAGCAAGAGCTACTTCTTGGGTACTGATTAATGCGAAGGCTACCTGTTTGATAAACACTTAAATAAATTGCCAGAAATAGCCAATTTGCTCAATTTACCTTTAACTCTATGTTATTATTAATAATTAATGATATTTACACTTAATTGAACGGTTTAAAAGAGGAGAAAACATGAAAAAAATGACAATTAAATTTTGAAACATAGTTTATTTTCAATTTCGACTCTTTAAAATTCAAAATTCCACCGAAAAAAAGAAGAGAAAAACTAGCTAATTCGAATCTTTTTGAAAAAATTAAAAAAAGAATTTATGGAACATCATTAGTAATTTTTTCCTGATTAAGATTCATTTTAGAATTTTGATGACATGTTTTAAATAGGTTAAAATCCAATCTGCACTTTGTTAGAATATATAACAAATTGGACCAAGCTATATTTCTAACAAAGACAAATCATTATTTCTTCTAGATTTTCCAGAACAAAAATTTTAAAATAAATTCAAAAGACTTTGAAATAAGATTTAAATTTGATTCTACAGGTTTTCTAGATTTGCCAGAATAATTTTTTTGAATTTTAATCATAATAAGTTTGAAGAAATATTTCACAAATATTCTTCGTCGAAAAAACAGAAGCTAAAATGAAGAATTAAATTAAAATGTATTTATTATTCTTTACAATAAAAAAAAATAAATTACTTGAACATTGATTTAAATTGTCAGGAAAGAAGAGGAAGGAATTTAAAAGGTAAAAAGGTATATGTGTTTAAAAATCCTAAAATCATTTTAAGGTTGTATTTTTTCTCTAAAATTGTCTTTCTGAAAGTTATAAGAAGCAAAGTAAAAAAAATAATGAATTTATTTAAACAAGTGAAGACCAAGTCTTTAAAATATGTTCTTGGATTTTCAAATTCT
>NC_084744.1:14741291-14754248 GCF_033978785.1 Entelurus aequoreus | reverse complement strand
AATGAGCAAAGACATTGTACCATTAGAACACTGGAGTGATAGTTGCTGGAAATGGGTCTCTATACACATATGTAGATATTGCACCAAAAAACAGACATTTGCAGCTAGAATAGTCATTTACCACATTAGCAATGTATAGAGTGTATTTCTTTAAAGTTCAGACTGGTTTAAAGTTATCTTCATTGAAAAATAAGGACATTTCAATGTGACCCCAAACTTTTGAACGGTAGTGTACACTGTACATAAAGACGGGTGGTATGACCTGAAATCTACATTGCCATATATTGCAGCCTCCTGCGATAACAATATATTTCACGATATAGTATTTGGTATGTAAATGATAATAGAACCATTTCAAAATGAGTTACAAAGGCTCCTTAACCTATGTGGTAACAATTGTGACATTTCAGCTTGTATTATTTTGTCAAAACTATTATTAATCTACTTACTAAGTTACTGTTAATATCTGGTTACTTACGGTTATAACATGGTTATATATACACTTTTGTTAAAATGTACTTGGACCTTATTTTTCTATTCGAATATTGGTTTTGGGCGATACTACAAATTTAGGTATCGATCCACTACAAAGTAATTACATGGGCAGTATTGATAATAACAAAGCTGTTACTGATACTTACAATTTTCAAGATGATTGACTTTTGATCACAATTATAATCAGACAAAAAAACAGGATGCCGACGTAAAAATTTCAATTAAATATTAAAATTTTACTGGCTCTGATTCAAATCATTTGTTTTTTGCCCTTAAAGCTCTCCTGTGTTCGGGGACTAATTTCCCGAGTTTGTAAACAATAACAAAAACGACAAAAGATTTTTTGATAGCAAAAAATATCGTTCTAACGACCATACATTGATAGTATACTTGGTATTGTTACTGTCGATATTTGTATCGATCCGCCCACCATTGTTAACATTCCAGAGCTCTAGCTCAGCAGTTAGCGTATTTCCTGCCATGTGTATTGTAGCATGTTTAGCAATTGCTCGTCCTCTAGCGATGATATTTGTAAAAAATGTTTTTTTTTTTGTTGCGGTGGGGGCGCAGATTGCTGCTTTAGAAGTGGATTTTCACTGTGGAGGGACGTTAATTGCTAGCAAGGACTCTACATGGCTGTGAAGACGTGTTTGTTTGCTTGTCACTGTCAAACTTGGGGGACACAGCTAGACAACATGCATTATCACGATGTAATGATAGTATTTAAATCTCTATCGTAGGCCAACTTTATAACATTTATAGTGTATATCATCTATATCGCACAATCCCAACTGTGCTTTGTTACTTTCTAAAAAGGTAAGGGATAGTCTCTTTCTGTATGTTCTGCTTCGGTGCTAAGGTTGTACTGAGCAGAAAAATGCTGTAGTTGTAAAAGTCAATCAACGTCAATTAAAATCAACTTCTCATAGCTGAGGTTTTTCTTCTGGACAGCAAACTCCTCCAGACTGAATCAACAGCGCCTCCACTGGTTACAGCCAAGCAGTGTGCACCATTTCATATCAATGTCTTCATCAGTGATCCGTCAATCAATCGCACAGTCCAAGGGGCCACAGCAAGTTCAATTTTGTACGTCTATCTAAATGATGATCAACTAGATTATTAATATGATGTATTCATTTTAGCCATGGTAATTTAGGCGGTCTGAGAGGGGTAATCTGAAATAGAGTTATGAACTGATTAGGAATGGAATGGCACATTAGGAACGATCTAATAATAGAATGATCAAGGACTGTTTTTTTGCATTTATAACATCTATTGAGTTTTTCTGCTTTTTTTCTCCTGGGAACAGCGAGTTGGCAGCAGCCTTTAATATTTAACGGTGTTATTGCGGGTATCATGTAGTTAATTGTAAATACATAAGTTCAGGGGGTTTTAAGAGATTTCATGTCCCTGCAAAACAGACACACGCTTCATTATTACATCCAGGCTTCTCGCTTGTAGGGTCTACACGTGTAATGTCTTATTGCTAAAGCTGATAGATATTGGTTTCTATACTGTAAGAATGTAAATCCATTAATTCCACACAGGGTCAACATGGATCACAGGTTAATAAGGTTGTTCTTATCCAAGATCCTCATTGGACATACAGTATAGGACCAAGTATAGAAGCATAGAAATGCAATATCGACTATGTTTATAAGTGACACTTAAGTTGGGGTTTTTTCCCCTCCCAGAGAGCTTTTCAAAGACTAATTTCCCTGTGGTGTCACAAAGGTTGTGTGATGTCAACACCCACTCCGGCTCATCCACTTGCCACTCAGTCTGAAAATCAGCTTATTACATTTCTGGCAGATCGGTGCCACTTGTTTGCTCTTTTCCGTCCTGACTAATTCATACTGAGCCTGGATGGGATGTGCAAGCAATCTTATAGGGTCTTTCTCAAAATGATGATCAAAATTTGTTGGGAAGAACATTTCTGCAAAGAGATTGAATATTTAGATTTTAACTAACTGTAGGGCGGGCATGCATTTAAACAATTCCGGTACCGATTCCTTGTTTCGAGTCCAGTTCCTAACGATTCTTTATTCCAATTCTTAAAAAGGCAAGGTCATCATAAAAGTTTGCATGGTTTGAATGAAGGGTGCTACCTAGAGATGTCCGATAATATCGGACTGCCGATATTATCGGCCAATAAATGCTTTAAAATGTAATATCGGAAATGATCGGTATCGGTTCTAAAAGTAAAATTTATGACTTTTTAAAACGCGGCTGTACGGAGTGGTACACGGACATAGGGAAGTACAGAGCAGTTGCATCTCCCAGTCATACTTGCAAACCCTCCCGATTTTCCCGGGAGACTCCCGAATTTCAGTACCTCTCCCAAAAATCTCCCGAATTTCTCCCGATTTCCACCCAGACAACAATATTGGGGGCGTGCCTTAAAGGCACTGCCTTTGCCTGCCGGCCCAATCACATAATATCTTCGGCTCTTCACACACACAAGTGAATGCCATGCATACTTGGTCAACAGCCATACAGGTCACACTGTGGGTGGCCGTATAAACAACTTTAACACTGTTACAAATAAGAATGACAAACACATTACGGGAGAACATCCGCACCGTAACACAACATAAACACAACAGAACAAATACCCAGAACCCTTTGCAGCACTAACTCTCCTGGGACGCTACAATATACACCCCCTGCTACCCCTTACCCCCCCCGCCCCCCACACCTCAACCCCACCCCCCCAACCCCGCCCACCTCAACCTCCTCATGCTCTCTCAGGGAGAGCATGTCCCAAATTCCAAGCTGCTGTTTTGAGGCCTGTTAAAAAAAATAATGCACTTTGTGACTTCAATAATAAATATGGCAGTGCCATGTTGGCATTTTTTTCCATAAGTTGAGTTGATTTATTTTGGAAAACCTTGTGACATTGTTTAATGCATCCAGCGGGGCATCACAACAAAATTAGGCATAATAATGTGTTAATTCCACGACCGTATATATCGGTATCGGTTGATATCGGAATTGGTAATTAAGAGTTGGACAATATCGGAATACCGGATATCGGCAAAATAGCCATTATCGGACATCTCTAGTACTACCCATAATTATTTTTTATTATTCATTAACTACATAAAAATGTCCCTATTAGAAATAAGAAGCTAAATACAAACATATGAATTACCCACGTGCTAACCTAACAAGGAAATTATTCACAGACTTAGATAAATTCGATAAAAATATCTCAAAATAAAATTAGAAAGAAACTATTTAACAATATTCAAACATTTATTTTTGTACTTACCTTTTCTTTTCTCTGGGGTGTTTTTGTATTAATGTCATTGCATTATGGTGTTGAGAATTTTGAAAACTTCATGAAAAAACATTCACACATTCTGTTGATGTGTTGGACTGTTTGACGCAGATATTTGAATTAACTTCTTCCATTTCTTTTTTTGTTGACAGTGGCTATTTCGTCTTTGTTGGCGCCAACAATTCCTTCTTCATTGGCGGCTATTTCTTCTTTGTTGGTGGCGGTAGTGATTTTTTCTTCGTTTGGTGGTTATTTATTTCGATCATTTTGTTGACCTGAAGATGATCTTCATTCAATTAACCGACAGGATGTGTCCTTTGCAGTGGACGTTTGTATTTTTGGCTATTTTTTAAAAACGTAATGAAAAAAACATTCACACATATTCTGTTGTAGATATGTTGGATTGTCTGATGCTGATATTTTGAGGTGACTTCGTTGCATACTTGCCAACCTTGAGACCTCCGATCCCGGGAGGTGCGGGGGGTGGGGCGTGGTCGGAGGTGGGCTGGGGGCGTGGTTGGGGGCGTGGTTAAGAGGGGAGGAGTATATTTACAGCTAGAATTCACCAACTCGAGTATTTCATATATATTTCATATATATATATATATATATATATATATATATATATATATATATATATATATATATATATATATATATATATATATATATATATATATATATATATATATATGTATGAAATACTTGACTTTCAGTGAATTCTAGCTATATATATATATATATATATATATATATATATATATATATATAAACATTTATTTTATTATACATATAAATAAAATAAATACTTGAATTTCAGTGTTTCGGAGGCTATCCAGTAGATGGCAGTATTGTCCTGTTTAAGAGTGTCACAACATTGCTGTTTACGGCAGACAAACTGCTTTACGGTAGACGAAAACGTGACTGCTGTTGTTGTGTGTTGTTACCGCGCTGGGAGGACGTTAATGAAACTGCCTAACAATAAACCCACATAAGAAACCAAGAACTCGCCCTCGATCATTCTACAGTTATAACGTGACTGGGCAGGCACGCTGTTTATATCGTGGGAAAGCGGACGTGAAAACAGACTGTCGCCGCTGTCCCCACTCAGGTCCGCATGGAGCTGGAGGGGGCGTGGCCTCCAGCTCCGGCTGAATTCCGGGAGATTTTCGGGAGAAAATTTCTTCCGGGAGTCTCCCGGAAAATCCGGGAGGGTTGGCAAGTATGCTTCGTTGTTAGCAGCGACCATTTCTTCCTTGTTGGCAACAGGTATCTCTTCTATGTTGGCGGCGGTTATTTCTTATTTGTTTTTCGGCGGCTAGTTCTTCATTGTTGGTGACGGTTATTTATTTTTTGTTGACGGGGACTATTTCTTCTTCGTTGGTAGTGGTTGTTTCTATTTTGTTGCTGGCAGCATTTTCTGCTTGGTCGGTGGCAGCTATTTACCCTTTGTTGTTAGGCTGCTATTTCTTCCCGTCGGGCATTGAAACTAGGAATCGGAATGAAAACATTTGAACTATTTTGGGAGAATCAAAATGTAGATACCCAATGCTTAATGTTCAACCCTAATGACCTGTGAACCATATTGACAGTTCAGCATATTGTTGGTCTGAAGGTGATCTTGGGATTTAGGGAGAGTGAACCACAACAGTAAAGATACCTCCAAAAGTACTCGTACAGTGATAAAACTGTCTCTCCTCACACGCTAATCAGTCATGTTTTGCTGCGACTATGAGTTGGCCTTTCCAGAGTCCTCACTCAGTCTTGTCATTAATATTCTGTTGGTTTCACCTGCCTCCCGTCCTCCCCGTGCGGACCACACATAGCTGTTATCAGGTGATTGATTTCACACACCAACGCTCAAGCTTCCTGCTTGATGAGGGCATTTCTTCTGTTTTGCATTATTTGTGCCCATTTCTTGGCCTTATTGGAAAGTGTCGCTGACATGTGGACAAATGGTGCAGGCGCGCTTTGGGGAAATGTTGCTGGGGAATGATGAAGTTGCTGTCTAGAGGACCTACACTGCAAGTGGGGGGAAATAACAAGGAGGATTGCAGCCTGGACTGTAGTTTAGCAGTATCATCTGGAGCAGAAATGCCTTAACTATTGTGCCCTTTAGTGCATACGGTAATAAAAACATTTAGTGGTTTGGGGGTCCTCTTGGGAGAAAATTGCATTCATTCTGATACGCCAAATTTGAGACAGAATTTTGGCATTTTGATCTTGGATTCTTTTTTGGCTTACTATTAGAGGACGCGCATCTGTTTTGCAATAAACTGAAACAAATTAATAGTGCTTGGAAAAGACAGGAAGACAACCCCAGGTTTGCAACAGATGAGGAAAAACGTATAAAAAATAACACAATCCTGCTCAGGGACATTCTCCGCAGAGAAAAAAAAAACAGCAGCAAAATAATTTTCTGCACACCCCAGAGACATTTTTCTCTCTCATTTGCAGGTTAAAACATGTTTTCCTTTTTTGTCAAGCTGCTGCTCTTTTCTTCAAGGTCATACTATGTATTTTTTGTCATGCTTTGTGAAAGAGAACGTTTTACGATTACCAACAATTAAGTTTTTTTTTTTTTTTTTTTTTTTTCACGATAATGTAAATCCCGAACGCCTCCCTAGGGAGGTGTTTAGGGCATGTCCGACCGGTAGGAGGCCACGGGGAAGACCCAGGACACGTTGGGAAGACTATGTCTCCCGGCTGGCCTGGGAACGCCTCGGGATCCCCCGGGAAGACTTGGACGAAGTGGCTGGGGAGAGGGAAGTCTGGGCTTCCCTGCTTAGGCTGCTGCCCCCGCGACCCGACCTCGGATAAGCGGAAGAAGATGGATGGATGGATGGATAATGTAAATCTCGTAAATACATTTAAATTATTTTTTCTAATATTACATCGTTTGATATCTGAGGAGTGGAGTGATTATGCGCCGCCAATTTTATCATCAGTTTTCAATGTGTCCTTATTTTTTGGCCATTTAGTCCAGTGATTCTGAAACTGCGGTACGACTAGTGGTACGCAGGCTCTATCTAGTGGTACGCCCAAAAAAATTACCTATTTAAATATTTAAACTTCAAATTCAAACAACAAATGTTACAGCAGCCAAGAATATGAAATATAATTGTTAAATAAAACCTCTGCCTTTTTTTAAAATGGATATTTAGGCCTACTACGCTACTATATTTTAATGTTGGTCATTTTGGTGGTACTTGAGCCTAGTGTTTTCTGAAGTGGTACTTGGTGAAAAAAGTTTGAGAACCACCGGTTTAATCATCACGAAATGAGAAAACTTTGAACAGAACATTGTCATATTTGAATTTTTGCGACAAGTAAAGTCAAGATGTTCTGAACTCCTGTTTGCAATGTATACTGTCTGCAGGAGTTGCCACAGTGTGAATATAGCCCACATTTCCACAGCTGAAGTCATGTGAAGCTTCTTTAGACAGAAAACTAGATTGGACTTCATCAACAGAGAATCTGCTGGTTTGCAACAAAAGTCATGCATATGAAAATAAAGACATAATATATATTATATCAGACAAATGATATACAGTACTTGGCATGTCGCACTGCTTTGGTGGATCATAATACCGTGGATTGAAGGCTGTGTCTTGTGAGAGACGAGCATCTGGGCATTTTTCAAAGAGTGCTCATGTACACCGTCTCCGGGGCGGATTAGCGTGGCGAGCTAGCGGCAAATGTCAACATCAATATAACGGCGACACAAAGGCTTCTGGCTCATGCACAAACAACATGCATTTCTGCTTCATCTCTAGCTCTTTATCCGTATAAATATGGCAGTGCTTTAAATTGAAATGTAGTGTAAAGAAACTCTTGTTTGTTGACGCTTTGCAAAGGAAGTTTTTTTCGCTCATACGTCCTGATAGTCTGCCGTGTTTCGGAGCAGCTTGTTGCCGCCGAAGGCTACGCGGAGAAGAGGACTCGAGAGTTAGGGAAGCATTCAAGAACACTATCAGTTCCACTTGAGCTGTCCCGTTTGCCAGGCCACCCTCGCATTAAATGTCTTTGATTGTACGCTATGTGTATTTTCAACGTGAGTGTCCCTAATGTATTTATATGGGTCAGTGTTGTTCGGGACCAAATGGCAAACTGGCTTCAGGCTTTGGCTGATCCCATCGCATCATGACACAGCAGTGATTAATGTGACTGTCGTCTTTTGCCGGAACAGAGTGACATTGTTAAAAAAAAATGTGTGCAGTTTCGTGACAAATGTCCACATTTGCTCAAACCATCTTTGTGCAACTATAAGGCCTTATATGCGTATACTTATGTGCTTTTTGATTGTTAACTTGAGTATTACCTAAACGTACGAGGAGGTTCAACAAGTCTACCTCTGATGTTATTAATGCAGAAAAGACAATACTCGACACAAAAAAAGTGTGTAAAATTTGATTACTGTGGTCTACATTCACATTGAAAACATGATTGTACAAATGGGCCGGTGTCTGGTTTGTGCTTGTTTGTGAAATTCTGAAAATAAAGTTGTATCGAACTGTCACCAGCCTTTTTTTTTTTTCATATTTGATTGGAGTAGTCAAAATACAGTTTTTATGCTTTTTCTCGACTTCTTGTTAAAGAAAAAGCTTTTTGTGGCCTAATATTGGTCTTTAATAGGGATATGAAAACTTCCTGTCATGGTAATTGTGACCAAAATTATCACAATTTTGTTGAATGTGCTCAAAAGCATACTTATACATACGCAGAAATGTATTAACTATGTATTATTTAAAAATACAATAGACACTACATACCAGACCTGGGCATTCTGCGGCCCGCGGGCCGCATCCGGCCCTTTGTGCGTCCCTGTCCGGCCCGCGTGAGGCCAATTATAAATTACAAAATACATTTGAAAAAGTATCTATGTCGAGTGTGCAATACAACGGTGCTGCTTTTGTTTTGAAAATCGTTATTTGTATTACTTCCGTGTGGACGTATGCGTGTGCGTGATTGTGAGTGAATGTGAACAGCTGCAATCATTAATTACAAAATAAAGTTGAAAAAACATCTATGTCGTGCGCGCAATACAACTGTGCTGCTTTTATTTTGAAAAGTATTATTTATGGGCGTGTGTCCGTGTGTAACCTGCGAGTGAAGGTGCACATGCAGCGACAAGTGATGCACGGTTTACACCCGAGACGCTAAAAAGAGAAAAGTTGATGAAGAATGGCGTGTTTCCAACAAGACATGGACTGCCATGCAACGTTCCCTCTAAGGTGCGTGCCTGCGCAATTGCGCACTGCTAGCGTCTGCTGCGCGCAGCAAATATATGCCGCGCACCAAATCAAATCCCATCTGAATTCTAAACAAAATAAACATATTTATTCTATGTAATTTTGCAATGTAACTTTGAGTGACAGTGACAACAAGCGGTCCTAACGGTGTTCGTCAACACCGTTCAATTGAACACCGTTCAATTATTGTAACGTCTATCGAGATGCTTCGAGGACAGGAATTATATCGATCACTTTATTGAGCAAAACTGTTTATATTCGGCCAGAACCACACCAAAAACATAAGTAAAACACTTCTATCTCGAAAAACTAGTCATTTTCTGCCGTACAAACCAGGCCAAAACCAACTTGTCATCTGTCACCAACACGCATACCACTAAACCACTGCTGCGTTTATGGCCACACAAAAAGTCGGACAACTCAAACACCACACAAAGTTACACTATGACTCCTCAGTCATACGTGTGCTTATTTTACTGTCATTTATTATTAATGTTAATTTATTTATATTAGTCATGGAATGCTGTTACACACACTATGTTGAAGTATTACTATTATTATTAATTATTATTATTATTTATCTTACGGTATATATCAAAAATAATATTGAGCAAAATTTAATTGAAATATTGTCGATGTGGCCCTCCAGCAGTGCTCGGGTTGCTCATGCGGCCCCCGGTAAAAATTAATTGCCCACCCCTGCTATATACCGTATTTTTCGGATTATAAATCACAGTTTTTTTCATAGTTTGGCCAGAGGTGCGGCTTATACTCTGGAGCGACTTGTGTGAAATTATTAACACATTACCGTAAAATATCAAATAATATTATTTATCCCATTCACGTAAGAGACTGGGCGTATATCAGCAATCGTCACACACACACGTCAACCAATACAAATTTGGCGGGGGCGGGTCATGGCAGAAGTGCATTGTGAAAAAAAAGATGCTAGCTGCTACTACTTCCGTACCTATGAAAATTGATCATTTCAACATTGGCGGTAACTTATAAAAACTGAGAAGGGCTGAACAAAAATGGCACCGAAAAGGGAATCATATACTGAAGGTTACAAGATGGAAGTAGTGAAATATGCAGCAGAAAACGGCAATCGAGCAGCACAAAGAAAGTTTGGAGTAAGCGAGAGACTTGTAAGGAACTGGCGAAAAATTTCCCCCAAAAATGCGATTTATACTCTAGTGCGATTTATATATGTTTTTTTCCTTCTTTATTATGCATTTTCGGCCGGAACGATTTATAATCCGAAAAATACGGTACTTTCTTGGTTTCCTAAGAGCCATATTACTCTTATTTGAGTGTTTACATGTGTTTATCTTATTCCCTTTTAATTAGTAAAGGTTGTAGAGTGTTTTTTTTTAATGATAAAGGCAAACCAAGGGTTGCCGTTATGTGGGTTCACCTCCTGTTGTTGTCACATCCGTGTGGATCTTCACGTCTACCATTCTGTCCTTAGATAGCACAGCCTGTTAAATGCAAAACTGAATAGCTTAGTATGTTTATACAAGACTAGAGTGGGGAATTATGTTTTCTAAGACGCCAATGCGTCTTGTATTCATGTTTGCATTTAAGCCAGGTAGCTATTAGCGTGCTAGGAAATGAGCAGTATCAAGTTCATCAAAATGCATTATTCAATCCTGGTTTTTCACAATCACTAAAATTTTAAACTTGTCGTATGCTGGCATGCTGAGAAGTGTTTTGCGATTCCAAAGGATGCAGAGGACCTCAGGCAGTTTGCAGGTAAGATAAATCTTTACTTGAACTTCCACACACAAGGCGAAAACCCACAACTTGGGTAATAGCTCAACGTAGCATGGAAATAAGCATAATGAAACATAGGTAGCATAAGAACAAACAACAAAACCAACAAATACAGTCGCGTGTAGTAAACATTGGACCAGCAACTAAGACAGGGAGAACACCAGAATATAAAGTGGAGTGATTAGGGGCAGAAACAGGTGAGGACGTTAATCAATAAACAGAAAGCAGGTGCGACTAATCAGCCACCCACCAACAAGAAAATGTAAACAAGGGAGGAAAAGAGCATTGAGAACATAACAAAACACTAAACTAAGGAGAATAATACTTAAACACAAACACATAATATAACCGGGTGTGACAAATAATAACACAACTAATACTAACTGTCGAGAGTTTTACAGCGGTTTATCATTAATACCGATAATCGTTACATCCTTTGTCTTTATTATTACTAGGGTGTATGTATTTATGCTGGGATCCAACCCTGCTTTTTTATAGTTAAAACTAAGTGGACAAGGTAGGAACAAGTTTATGTTGAAACATTTACATCAACCTGCTTGGAACAACTAGCTTAAGTAGAGATGTCCGATAATGTCGGACTGCCGATATTATCGGCCGATAAATGCTTTAAAATGTAACATCGGAAATTATCGGTATTGGTTTCAAAAAGTAAAATTAACGACTTTTTAAAACGCCGCCGTACGGAGTGGTACACGGACGTAGGGAGAAGTACGGGGCGCCAATAAACCTTAAAGGCACTGCCTTTGCGTGCCAGCCCAATCACATAATATCTACAGCTTTTCACACACACAAGTGAATGCAAGCTATACTGGGTCAACAGCCATACAGGTCACACTGATAAACAACTTTAACACTGTTACAAATATGCGCCACACTGTGAACCCACACCAAGCAAGAATGACAAACACATTTCGGGAAAACATCCGCACCGTAACACAACATAAACACAACAGAACAAATACCCAGAACCCCTTGCAGCACTAACTCTTCCGGGACACTACAATATACACCCCCTGTGTCTCTCTTTACTAGCTTCATTGAAGCATGTTGCTTTTGTAGCTGTTTCAGCAGATTTGAATTGCTGTTTTGGGCAGTAGATAGGATCTTTGATCCAAGACACAACTCACATTTTCTTTGTGCTCGACAAAAGAAAAGTAGTGACAATATCTACATGTTGACAAACTCGACTGCAGCCCCGCCATGATCAGACACGCCCCCCTCCCCTCCCCTCCCCTCCTTATTTGTTTAAAGGCCTACTGAAACCCACTACTACCGACCACGTAGTCTGATAGTTTATACATCAATGATGAAATCTTAACATTGCAACACATGCCAATACGGCCGGGTTAACTTATAAAGTGCAATTTTAAATTTCCCGGGAAATATCCGGCTGAAAACGTCTCGGTATGATGACGTTTGCGCGTGACATCACGGGTTGAAGCAGACATTTTGGAATAGCACGGTGGCCAGCTTAAGTCGTCTGTTTTCATCGCAAAATTCCATAGTATTCTGGACATCTGTGTTGGTGAATCTTTTGCAATTTGTTTAATGAACAATGGAGACTGCAAAGAAGAAAGCTGTAGGTGGGATCGGTGTATTAGCGGCTGGCTACAGCAACACAACCAGGAGGACATAGAGTTGGATAGCAGACGCGCTATCCGACGCTAGCCGCCGACCGCACCGATGATCGGGTGAAGTCCTTCGTCGCGCTGTTGATCGCTGGAACGCAGGTGAGCACGGGTGGTGATGAGCAGATGAGGGCTGGCGTAGGTGGAGAGCTAATGTTTTTAGCATAGCTCTGTCGAGGGACCGTAGCTAAGTTAGCTTCAATGGCGTCGTTAACAACAGCATTGCTAGGCTTCGCCAGGCTGGACAGCATTAACCGTGTGGTTACAGGTCCAGTGTTTGTTTCGGTGTCTCCTGATAGTAGAAGTAATAGTAGTATTGTTGATCTTCGGTCTATCCTTCCAGTCAGGGGCATGTTTCTTCTGTTTCTATCAGTAGTTAAGCACGATGTTATCACGTTAGCTCCGAAGCTAAAGTGCTTCACCGATGTATTGTAGTGGGGATAAAAGTCACTGTGAATGTCCATTTCGCGTTCTCGACTCTCATTTTCAAGAGGATATAGTA
>NC_084744.1:14681291-14736291 GCF_033978785.1 Entelurus aequoreus | reverse complement strand
CATACTTTATGGCAGGGGTGTCAAACTAATTTTACATCGGGGGCCACATGGAGAAAAATCTACTCCCAAGTGGGCCGGACTGGAAACATCATGGCACGATAACTTAAAAATAAAGACAACTTTAGATTGTTTTCTTTGTTTAAAAATAGAACAAGCACATTCCGAAAATGTACAAATCATAATGTTGTTAGTTTTTTTTTTTACATTATGTTGCGGTTAATAGTATTCTATCGATATTTGTTGTTATTTATACTTTCTGAATAAATGATGTGATAATGTTCATCAGTCAACTCATTGGTGTTAATTTTCAATCTATCAAGATAAAAAAATAATATCAAAATCTAATTACAGTATGTTATTTATGTAGTTTGCTCATTTTCCTCGACTGGTGCACTGACATGTGGTTTATTTTGTTTTACATATGTAGCATCATCTACAAATATACAAGCAATTGCTATTGCGACATCTAGTGGATACATTTAGAACAGCAGTGTCTTTCATTCAAAAATTTCCGCTCATTTTTATACTTAGCAAACTCATCCCGCGGGCTGGATAAAACCTGTTGGCGGGCCTGATCCGGGCCGTGGGCCGTACGTTTGACACCCCTGCTTTATGGACATACAGTTAAATATTGTATATTTTCACATGAAACTTCAATCTGGCTCACGTGAGCATGCTACTCCATGAACACATTTTGTTGTATGTTACGCCAATTCTTTTTATATATGAGCTAATCAGAATCAGTCGCCTCTTATAAAGTATTCTGCGTCATTGTAGCGAATATCTTTACAAACGGTGCAGCACTAATTTCCCGGAGTCAGTTTTGGCCACACACATCTATCTTCTTCTTCTTCAATTTCTTCCTGACCCAACCATTTCCTTTTTATTTCAGCCTGTGTTCAGTTCTCGGAAACACGGCAATGTCAGGCTAACAATCGCTGTGTCATTCACTGGAAACACAGGAAATAATTGAAAGAGTTGAAACACATGGCTACTTTCAATAGGATTTGCATCTGTATAAATAAGGCGGCGTGGCCTGGGCGGTGTCTGTGCGTGCCAATTAAGCCAGCAAACGTCTGGGATCAAGTTCAAGTTGATTGCAATGTAGAAAATAAATGTGCTTGAATTTTGTGCATGCGCAAACTTGAATACGTCTGAATATTTACTTGCGTCCAATGCGTTCTGGATTTGAACATACGCCTATTTTTAGTTGGAAATCCACACAGGTATCCAAAAACCCTTGTTCCAATGCACACATATATGTACATATACATATATATATACAAAACCCAAAACCAGTGAAGTTGGCACGTTGTGTAAATCGTAAATAAAAACAGAATACAATGATTTGCAAATCCTTTTCAACTTATATTCAATTGAATAAACTGCAAAGAAAATATATTTAATGTTTGAACTGAGAAACTTATTTTTTGTTGTTGCAGATAATCATTAACTTATAATTTAATGGCAGCAACAGATTGCAAAAAAGTTGGCACAGGGGCATTTTTACCCCTGTGTTACATCGCCTGTATGTACCTTTTAGCATTAATGGTGCCTTCACAGATGTGTAAGTTACCCATGCCTTGGGCACTAATACACCCCCATACCATCACAGATGCTGGCTTTTGAACTTTGCGCCTATAACAGTCCGGATGGTTCTTTTCCTCTTTGGTCTGGAGGACACGACATCCACATTTTCCAAAAACAGTTTAAAATGTGGACTCGTCAGACCACAAAACACTTTTCCACTTTGCACCAGTCCATCTTAGATGAGCCCGGGCCCAGCGAAGCCGTCTGCGTTTCTGGGTGTTGTTGATTAATGGCTTTGGCTTTGCATAGTAGAGTGTTAACTTGCACTTACAGATGTAGCGACCAACTGTAGTTACTGACAGTGGTTTTCTGGAGTGTTCCTGAGCCCATGTGGGAATATCCTTTACACACCGATGTCGGTTTTTGATGCAGTACCGCCTGAGGGATTGAAAGTCACAGCCTTGCCGTTTACATGCAGTGATTTCTCCAGATTCTCTGAAACTTTTGATGATATTACGGACCGTAGATGGTGAAATCCCTAAATTCCTTGCAATATCTCAATGAGAAATGTTGTTCAAAGTGGTGACCCTCGCCCCATCCTTGTTTGTGAATGACTGAGCATTTCATGGAAGCTGCTTTTATACCCAATCATGGCACCCACCTGTTCCCAATTAGCCGGTTCACCTGTGGTATGTTCCAAATAAGTGTTTGATGAGCAATCCTCAACTTTCTCAGTCTTTTTTGCCACTTGTGCCAGCTTTTTTGAAACATGTTGCAGGCATCAAATTCCAAATGAGCTGATATTTGCAAAAAATAACAATGTTTACCAGTTCGAATGTTAGGTATCTTGTCTTTGCAGTCTATTCAAGTGAATATAGGTTGAAAAGGATTTGCAAATCATTGTATTCTGTTTTTATTTACCATTTACACAACATGCCAACTTCACTGGTTTTGGGTTTTGTACACACAAAACTTCAACATATAAAATGTAATTTAAAGTTGTCATCTCATCGAAGTTTTTACGGGGCAATTAGAAATGTCACCTGGACGCCAGGCCCTAATGATGACTGATGTAGGGCAGAGAGGAGAGGCCGGATGTTGCGCATCCTTAATGTCTGGGCAGAGCTGAATCCTAACTTGTTCATTAAACTGTGAACCTGTTTCCAGCAATGGGAAATCAGCAGTTAATTTAAAACGAGGCAAACCATGCACATTGCCCATAAACGGAGGGAATACATAAAATCGCAGAGGGTGTGTTGAGAATATGAACAAACCAAGTGCCAACCATTCAACGGCCTTTCTAGCAATTTGGAAACTACAAAAAAAAAACAATAATCATAATGAAAAGTGATAATTTTCTATGCAAATGTAAAATGATGGAATTCTTTGTTATATTACCTGCAATATGCAACATTTATCATGTCACGTTCGACACTATTTAGTGATCATTCTTGAACTTTGTGAGTATCTTGAATTACAGGATATAATATATTAACACAAAACAACATACTTAAGTTTTTATTTTTGTTCTCAAAAGTTTCAACATGGGCATGGACACAATTCAGTTACATAAATTCAGTGTAAAAAAAAAAAAAAGCATTTGTAAAAAAGACACAAATTAACCTTCATAGATGGTCAACACTCCCAGTATGCCAAATTTGTTTGAAAGTGATGGTGACAAAAAAAAAAAAGACAACAAAACAAACAAAACACTGCACTTCAAGATATTCTCTATGTAATAAAGTGCAATTTTTGCTAACAGGGACGGGGAGTCAATTTCTATTTTTATGTTTGTTATTATTTAGGACAATTAAAAGATCCTGGGCCTCCAATTACAAGTTTATCGCATTTGAAAGGGTTACTTGCATTATTATTAATACTATACACCAACATTACATTAGTGCTTATTTTGTTCTCAAAATAATACGGACAATATTATCATTTATAGTCAATAATTTGTGCAACAATCTATCGTTCAGCAAACTTTGTTTGGCCTAACTGCCGATAATGTTGTCAAAACACACGCTGTTCACAATAATTAGCAACATTGCTTAAAAACCCTGTAGTGTGTATCCCAGGCCAGCAGGTGGCGACAGCCTTTTTGCTGGATAGAGTAGCAATAGAGTACATTTTACTGGGAATTGTGACAAGCACAACGTATACAAGAGTGCTGTGTTACACCATTACTGTTTTGACTGTGACGTTCGACAGTGTTAAAGGAGTCATATCATGATTTTTTTGTCAGCAGAGCTATTTCTAGGTCATTTTTTTCTTCCCTTTTAAAGGGCGGAGTTGTTAGATGCGAATGACCTTCTCCTCACCACGCTCCTTGACACCCAGTAAGCACTCGTCTGGAAATATTTTGTCGTTTTTTTTTTAGCTTTCTTGTGCACTATGGACATAGGCCGTCACAACCCAACGTCCCAGATGACATAGCGAGATCAGTGGCTAACAGTGTTTTGTTGTCGTCAGCAAGAAAGGAGACGATGAGTGGAACGAAGCCACGATGACGTACAAGTCCGGAACTATACGCTGACTAAAGTTAAACTTCTACCGAGTCTGTAATTTCTAAAGCTAGATCGTGGACGTACACATGTCAATAAATTGACAATAGAAGGCTTGTCTGTTCTATATTGTGTAAATAACTTTACTGCTAAAGCAGAGGCTAAAGGCTGTCAGTGTCACGGCCCGGGCGCATTCCAATGCGCATTCATCTGTGCTCTCTGCTGGGCGCACCTGCAAGAGCGTGCCAGGCACATGCCAGTCCGGCTGCAGCAAGCAGCTGCAATCAATCGCCGGCAATCAACACACCTGAAGCTGATGATGAGACCTGCCTCCATAAGCCGGCACAACCTGCTATCCCGCGCCAGAACATAGTTTCCTGTTTTGTACAGTAAGGACTCGTAATCAAGCTCTATGCATTAGTGATGGGTTGATGAGGCGTCATGAAGCGTTTCGACACATTGCAAAACTGTATTGATACTGTGTCGATACTGTGTCACTAAATACTGACATCTGCTGGACATTAAAAATCCCTACAGGCAACCTATGGACCGACTCAACTGACACTGATTTTATGACCTAGTATATACAATAATATAAACCAAGTCATTGTATTTCATTTAGGATTATTTCATAACTTCATTTAAATAAAAATATATTTTTTGTCTTTTTAAGATACAGTCAATAAATAATGTGAACATGTATCATTACATGGAAATCTAAGAGAATGTGTTGTGAATGAGGATGCTTGTGGACTGAGAAATTATTATTATTTTTTACACATTTTTATTAAAAAAAAAACAGTTTTTCCAACGTATTCAATTTTAGACGATTTCTCTTCTTAGTTATTATTTCTCCGGCTGTAGAAAAGACCTGCTCACAGGGCACAGAGGAGGCGTCAGTGCGACACAGTTCGCATATCGGTCATGTGGCTTTCTAAAAGCGGTATGCGCACCGACACAGGGTTTTGCTCTATGAGCTCGATGCATGCGCCGATGCATCGGTGTTGCCGGACCCATAACTACTATGCATACTCTCTCTGTGTTTCTTCCCCCCCGCCATGTTTCACTTGTCTCGTGTCCTCCTTGTCGATCCAACAGCAGACCTCCGTTCCCGCGTCACAAGGTGTGTGTCTCGTCTCCCCGTGTTCCCTCTGCTTCCCTGACTGCCTCTTGGATCTCGACCCCCCGCCTGGACACAGACTTTTGATGCCTCGCTATCGCCCCCGACTTCCTGCCTGTGCTCACAGACCTACGAGCCTGCCTCGCCCCTATTGGACGTCCATGCCTCTCGTTCAACACTCCGGTAACACACAACAGCTAAGCTCTACACATAGTCACACACCACACACATTTTGGATTAGTACACACACTTCATTTATTAATTATATATATATTAAGTATATATTTTAGTAAACCTAGAGCTAAACGACATCCCTCCTGTCTGTGCTGTCTCCTTCCTCCTGTACACGTAACACTCAGCTGCGCTACATGCGACATCGCAAACGTAATAACGGATTATATAACCTACTTGTCCATTGCCAAACACAGAAGGCACTGTTTTAATTACAACTAGTTTTTAAACCTTCTTTGTTTTACCAGAGGAAGGTGACGCAGTTCTCTTACATTATATTGCTAAGCTAGCTACACAAAAAATCGAGCTAAATTTACTAAAGTATCTTTAACACATTTCTATCCTACTCTTATTACTTACCGTTTCATTGTCTCCTCCATTGCTTTAAATAGTAAGCACCGTACCCGCTATTAAAAGTGGTTTATTGGAAAATCCATCTTCATGCTGGCACAGGTTTCTGAAGCAGGACTTGTTGAAGTGCTTTGCAGACACGAAAATAGACTTCTTCAGTGTGGGAGGTGCATTGCCACGAATCATAAAAGTTAAAAGTTCGGACAACAAAAGCTCGAACATCAAACAGAATGGCAGACTCACGCAAAGACTTCTGGGTTAGCCTTCACCATGTATAGAGATATCCACAGACATCACAGGTCTGAAAAAAGTCACAAATTCCAAAGTAGAAAGGAAGGCAAGATTGTTTTATAAATATGTCTGCAATTCCTCCACGGTTTTGATTTAACATTTTCAGAACTTATGCAGATCCCAAATACACATAAGCAGGTGGGATAGAACACTTGGTTTTGCATAGTGGGGCCCCTTTAAGAATAACAGTGAAATGGGACCCATTGCCTTTAACTTTAGATAAAACTGTTAACAAGTTTTGAGTAAATAAATGATGCGCATTCCACATAAAACACAAAAAAATTATTCCTGTATGACTTCCGGACAATACAATTACATTGTGTCAAAATGTTGGCGTCTTTTATAAGGTCAATTTCAAATATGGATGAAAGTAATTTACTGTGATTACCTGCGATTAATCAAAACTAAAAAGTGTGATTAATTTGATTTGAAATAGAAATAATAGTTTGACAGTAGGGCTGCAATGATTAATCGTTTAATGAGTGTAATTAATACAAAAATCCAGCCGCTGCACATAATACTGGTGTTGTGTGGGTGCCGTGATCTGAGAGTTTTTATTTTCATTATTCAATTAGTGCACACATGTTAAAAGCGCAATTTCAACGTTAATGATTTGCATTTATTCGAAAAAAAAAAAGCTAAGGTTATGGCAAGCAGAAAAATGGTTGTTTATTTCAACTATTTTCCCTAAAATACACATTGAAACTATAAGTGCGTTTTACTCGATTACTCAAGCAAACTAATCGATAGATTACTCGATTACTGAAATAATCAATAGCTGCAGCCCTATTTGACAGCACTAATTTTAACACAATTAACCCATCTGCAGCAAAGAATGACTCAAAATCCCTAAAAGGTCTCGGACAACACTCTCATGCAAATAGGTAATTGATGCGTTAGTGACAAGCTGCACAACCAAAACAAGTCTCTATGTAAGAGTCTAAAGAGCACGTTGGCCTTTTGATGGGAAATTAGAGGGGGAAAAAAAAAACTTGACAAAACAATCAACCTGACAAAGTATTATGCAGATTCTGCAGGATGGAGTCTTTCATCCAAAAATAGCATGTTGATAAGTTAATGTTTGTTTATAAAACAGGCAGGCTCGTTGTTAACTTGAATATGTTAATGGTGTTTAATAAAACATGTTAAGTGCTTGAATGTCTGTACTCATGCAAAATTCATTAATATAGATTTTTTTATTGACTCATGATTCACGAAATTCACAGCAACAGTGTTATTAAAGGCCTACTGAAAGCCACTACTACCGACCACGCAGTCTGATAGTTTATACATCAATGATGAAATCTTAACATTGCAACACATGCCAATACGGCCGGGTTAACTTATAAAGTGCAATTTTAAATTTCCCGCGAAACTTCCGGTTGAAAACGTCTATGTATGATGACGTATACGCGTGACGTCAATGGTTGAAACGGAAGTATTCGGACACCATTGTATCCAATACAAAAAACTCTGTTTTCATGGCAAAATTCCACAGTATTCTGGACATCTGTGTTGGTGAATCTTTTGCAATTTGTTTAATGAACAATGAAGACTGCAAAGAAGAAAGCTGTAGGTGGGATCGGTGTATTAGCGGCTGGCTGCAGCAACACAACCAGGAGGACTTTGACTTGGATAGCAGACGCGCTATCCGATGCTAGCCGCCGACCGCATCGATGATCGGGTGAAGTCCTTCATCGCTCCGTCGATTGCTGGAACGCAGGTGAGCACGGGTGTTGATGAGCAGATGAGGGCTGGCTGGCGTAGGTGGATAGCTAATGTTTTTAGCATAGCTCTGTGAGGTCCTGTAGCTAAGTTAGCTTCAATGGCGTCGTTAGCCACAGCATTGTTAAGCTTCGCCAGGCTGGAAAGCATTAACCGTGTAGTTACAGGTCCATGGTTTAATAGTATTGTTGATTTTCTGTCTATCCTTCCAGTCAGGGGTTTATTTCTTTTGTTTCTATCTGCAGTTAAGCCCGATGCTATCACATAAGCTCCGTAGCTAAAGTGCTTCGCCGATGTATTGTCGTGGAGATAAAAGTCACTGTGAATGTCCATTTTGCGTTCTCGACTCTCATTTTCAAGAGGGTATAGTATCCGATGTGGTTTAAAATACAAATCAGTGATCCACAATAGAAAAAGGAGAAAGTGTGGAATCCAATGAGCCAGCTTGTACCTAAGTTACGGTCAGAGCGAAAAAAGATACGTCCTGCACTGCACTCTAGTCCTTCACTCTCACGTTCCTCATCCACAAATCTTTCATCCTCGCTCAAATTAATGGGGTAATCGTCGCTTTCTCGGTCCGAATCGCTCTCGCTGCTGGTGTAAACAATGGGGAAATGTGAGGAGCCCTTCAACCTGCGACGTCACGCTACTTCCGGTACAGGCAAGGCTTTTTTTTTTTATCAGCGACCAAAAGTTGCGAACTTTATCGTCGATGTTCTCTACTAAATCCTTTCAGCAAAAATATGGCAATATCGCGAAATGATCAAGTATGACACATAGAATGGCTCTGCTATCCCCGTTTAAATAAAAAAAATCATTTCAGTAGGCCTTTAATACAATTGAAATGTTTAATCGTTTGACACCTATAAAGGAGTCTATTCGAATGAAGTGTCAACAGTAAGTGTACACCACCTGCTACTACAGTACCTCATCATCTGTGTCTGATTGTCGTGTAGCCAGTAGAAAGGAGATAGTGCCATCGTTAGCGTTCATTGTTGTGTAGCCAGTAGAAAGGAGGTAGTGCCATCGTTAGCGTTCATTGTCAACTCCAAAAGTCTGCTTATCTCAATGTGTAGCTACAGAAAAGGCTGCTACACCATGCATGAAGGCATGGAAGTAGTACCTTGTTTTATTCAACACGGCCATGGCTCTAGGCCTCTGGCAGGGAAAATACCTCATCAACATCACGTTAACCTCTTCGGTCCTCATCTTGTGTGCCGTCTACTGCTTAGAGGTGCAGACGACCCGGAGCTGTTTCTTTCCTCACTTTTGCCTGTGTGTTGACAACACAAGGGATCTAATCCATCAGCACTAATTGCCGGCTTTCCCTCAACACCACTCACTTGAAATAGAATCAGTCGCGTAATAAAACGACACTTATATGAAAAGCAGTAAAGACAGGTTGTTCGTCTTTTCGGACGGCATTTCCAATTTTCTACCTGCTCCCGTTTGATTTCAGGTCCTGTCGGCAGCGTTTGCCGTCAGTCTCTTTGCATTATTGATGAGAGTATATCTTCATGGCTGGGCCAGAGCTTGAAACAATGACAACATTCGAATAAAAATTAGCCTGTTTTTTTTTTTGTCATCAGCCTGCTCTAATTAATTATTGGCAGCCTGAAGACTACCAGAGAGGAATCCGACATAATGAACACCAAGATGACAGGAAACAGGAAATGTATAATTAAAAAGCGACAGTCTAGTGCAATACATCCCTTTTTAGATTGATTATCAGTGATGTTTTAAGCTTTGTTTCTTTGAGCCTCCTTTTGATTGGTCTCAACTAACCTGCCCTTGTTTTTGTTACCAGGGTTCACCTGTTACCTGTCCAACCGCATTGTGTTTCCCTTCTGTTTCAGGCTGATGATTTGAAAAGCTCAAGAACAAGTGTAAATGTGGGGAGAAAAAAAAACACTGGTTGATGGAAACGGTTGATTATTTTGCATATTGAAAATCAGTGGCGGGCCGTGCGTTTCCCACCTATGCCTTCAGTGATGTCCGACTTCAATGATTACCTCTCAAAATACCATAATTGATGTCACCACATGACCATTGCTGGAGAAATACTATACAGAAACACATTTAAGCCCTACTGAGCATTGAATCACCTCAACAGTGCACAAAACGGGTTATTTTCTGGCGCATTTAAAAATCAATTAACCCACATCAGCAATTGAAACATATCTTATGTGGTACTATGGGGCGAGGGTCACCACTTTGTGAACAAATGCGTGAGAAAACTGTCGAACAGTTTAAGAACAACATTTCTCAATGAGCTATTGCAAGGAATTTAGGGATTTCACCATCTAAGGTCCGTAATATCATCAAACGATTCAGAGGATCTGGAGAAATCACTGCGCGTAAGTGATGATATTACGGACCTTCGATCCCTCAGGTGTTACTGCATCAAAAAGCGACATCCGTGTGTAAAGGATATCACCACATGGGTTCAGAAACACTTAAAAAAACCACTGTCAGTAACTACAGTTTGTCGCTACATCTGTAAGTGCAAGTTAAAACTCTACTGTGCGAAGCGAAAGCCATTTATCAACAACACCCCGAAACACCGCCGGCTTCGCTGGGCCCGAGTTAATCTAAGATGGACTGGCCTGCCTGTAGTCCAGACCTGTCTCACATTGAAAATGTGTGGCGCAATATGAAGCCTAAAATACCACAACGGAGACCCCGGACTGTTGAACAACTTAAGCTGTCCATCAAGCAAGAATGGGAAAAATTCCACTTGAAAAGCTTCAAAAATTGGTCTCCTCAGTTCCCAAACGTTCACTGAGTGTTGTTAAAAGGAAAGGCCATGTAACACAGTGGTAAAAATGCCCCTGTGCAATGTGTTGCTGCCATTACATTCTAAGTTAATGATTGTTTGCAAAATAAAATTAAGTTTCTCAGTTCGAACATTAAATATCTTGTCTGCAGTCTATTCAATTGAATATAAGTTGAAAAGGATTTGCGAATCATTGTATTCTGTTTTTATTTACGAATCACACAACATGCCAACTTCACTGGTTTTGGGTCTTGTAGGATGTTAGTAACATGCATTATATGTGAACAAAATATATAAAATGACACCAAAACGGGTCAATTCAATTGGTTTTAACCAGCCCCTAAGTCATCCAGCAGCTATGAAATTATAAAAGGACGTTGGTGTGTAATATTTTTTATCTCTGACCGTCCAAATATGTTAAAACGTACACGTACGGCGATGGATTTGCTGTCACTCCTCTCTCACAGCCCTGTGTGGAACTGTGTCAGTTTGCGCATCTTTTTGAAACGTGCTAATTAAAACGCAAAATAGTGCTCCCGAAATGGTGATGACTGTTGACAAATCACATTGCGTGTGCTGTATAATGTATTTCCATTTTCTCCTCCCAGTGTTGTGGGGGCATTGATGATCAGCATATATTACATATCATTTTCAATGAAGACAGAGGCGCAAAATGTATTGCACACCTTATTCAGCTCATTTAAAGGGGAACTGCACTTTTTTGGGAATTATGCCTATTGTTCATAATTATTATGAGACATGACGGATGTATTTTTTTTAATGCATTCTAAATATTAAATAAATCACTTACCATACAATGTCTGCTGCCAAATGCTCGGATGTGTATATATTCCTTTTTCGATGAAGAATGACTCATAATCCTAGCAAAGAAAAAGGGGGTGGAACCAAGGGTCTTTTCGGGTCGTTCTCGCCATTTCCGGTTCTAAATTGGCTGTCAAAGTTTGCAACTTGTCGGAATACGTCCTCATTCATTTAATTTTTTCCTTTTTTTTTTTTTTAAATTTATTTATTTATTTCAGGCAATGACATAAAAAAAAATAATACATTTAAAAAAAAAAAAGTTGACAACATAATTAATATAAATTAATATAGTGCAAATACGTCCTCATTCTTCTACTATCCAGGTGATCTACAATGAAGTTTGATGAGCAAGGAAATGAGGAACCAGGCACACAAGCTTGTGATCATGGCGCCGCTATAAATAGTTTGTCTGTGTTAGCACCTATAATAACAATATCACTAATACTTGGTTAAAATTCAAGTAACGCAATGTAAATGGAGTATTGTTGACACTTTTTGGATGTTTTTTTATTGGGTTTTATGGGCGGATAAGAGGACCTCCCTGTATTATTTCCGTTCATTTAAGAGTTAGAATGCATTAAAGAAACAAATCAATCCTTCATCATGTCTCTCATAATGATTGTGAACGATAGGCAAAATGTTTAGTAAATCAGTTTTGCGTGTGCTATCAGGTTTGCACATGTTTGAGTATGTGCAACCTTTTAGTAAATCAGGCCCTAAGTTGCAACACAAGCCCTCCTGCTACATCTTCTTATTCTCTGGCAGACCAAGTGCTTAGAAGGTGTGTTAAAAAAAATAAAACACCAGCGCCCCAGCTAACAAGTTTTTTAAAATAACACTTTTTTTTTAAACTTTCAAGCTAATTGTTATGCTTGAGGTTGCAAACAAAAATTGCTCTATGAGCCTCCCCACTGCTAGTTGGCATCGCAAATGTCACAGTGAACCCTCTAAGGTCCGGTCAAAACATGCAGTGTCTCACTCGCTAGTATTAGCTAATAGTTAGCGAGACATAACTTTGTTTTTCCAACTGTTAGATTGAAGAAAGTGAGTGTGAAAAAGAGTGCTGAGAATTTAGAAGAAGAAACAGATGGTATTCATTGAAATAAAGAAAGAAATGATGGAAAAACTTAGCGGAGGTGTGCGTGTAGCCGACTTGACAAAGCCGTACGGGCATAGCCCCGAATTAGTAAATAAAAGCTAAAATAACGCCAGCAAAGGTGTTAACATTTTTTTTTATGAGAATATGGAGAATATGTTAATGATGTGTTTGATTGAGAAGCAGCTGGAAGGGGATACTATAGAAGTCAGTTCTACAAGGTAATTGCTGTACATTATTACTCCATAAAACTTCTGCAGTTGTTTGTAGTACATTCTATTGTATGGTTTTTGATTGATTGATTGAGACTTTTATTAGTAGGTTGCACAGTGAAGTACATATTCCGTACAATTGACCACTAAATGGTAACACCCGAATAAGTTTTTCAACTTGTTTAAGTCGGGGTCCACTTAAATTGATTCATGATACAGATATATACTATCATATATACTATCATCATAATACAGTCATCACACAAGATAATCACATTGAATTATTTACATTATTTACAATCAGGAGTGTGGAGGGGGGGTGGGGTGGGGGGGTGGGGGGGTTTTTTGATACAATATTCGTTATCTAGAAGTTAATTTTTCTTATCAGAGAGCATGTTATATGTTAAAAATGTAGCGATTTTCCGGGGCCTCACAGGGATTAATTGCATTTTATTCACTCCAATAGGAAACTTTGTGTTACGGGTGTACAGGGGGAAGAAGACGGCCCAGACAGCAGGGATGTTGTTTTAGCTCTATATTACATATACACTACCGTTCAAAAGTTTGGGGTCACATTGAAATGTCCTTATTTTTGAAGGAAAAGCACTGTACTTTTCAATGAAGATAACTTTAAACTAGTCTTAACTTTAAAGAAATACGCTCTATACATTGCTAATGTGGTAAATGACTATTCTAGCTGCAAATGTCTGGTTTTTGGTGCAATATCTACATAGGTGCATAGAGGCCCATTTCCAGCAACTATCACTCCAGTGTTCTAATGGTACAATGTGTTTGCTCATTGGCTCAGAAGGCTAATTGATGATTAGAAAACCCTTATGCAATCATGTTCACACATCTGAAAACAGTTGAGCTCGTTACAGAAGCTACAAAACTGACCTTCCTTTGAGCAGATTGAGTTTCTGGAGCATCACATTTGTGGGGTCAATTAAACGCTCAAAATGGCCAGAAAAAGAGAACTTTCATCTGAAACTCAACAGTCTATTCTTGTTCTTAGAAATGAAGGCTAGTCCACAAAATTGTTTGGGTGACCCCAAACTTTTGAACGGTAGTGTATATATATATATATATATATATATATATACACACACAATATGCAATGAGGCGTGTCACTAAACCAAAATGTATATGTGTGCGACTATGCGTAGTGATGATGTGTTGAGTGTTACCGGGAGTTGTTGAAGGTGCGTGTTGAGTGATAGGCGGAAGTCCAAGAGGGGAAAGGCAGGCTTGGAGGTCCGTGAGCAGGCGTGAGGTCAAGGGCAGGAGAGAGGCGTCAAAGGTCCATGTCTAGGCGGGAGGTCGAGATCTAAAAGTGGCAGCCAGGGAACCAGAGGGGAACACAGGGAGACGAGACACACAGCTCGCAATCAGGGGACGGAGGAATGCGACACGGGACACAATGATCATGACGGGGAAAGAACACAAGGAGAGAGAGAGAGAGAGCATAGAGCTTGATAAGACGGCTTAATGTTCGGGAACAGGTAGCTACGTTCTGGCCCGGAACGCAGATTTGCACTGTCTTAAGAAGGCAGGAAGCTCATCAGCGACGGGTGTGTTGAGTGCCTCCAAGAGCACACCTGCCGCGCTCTTGGAGGTGCGCCCAGCGCAGCGCACAGATGAATGCGCACTGGGGTGCCCCCGGGCCATGACAGTTTGATTTAAAATAACAGTATTTTGGATAATGAGCTCTGTCACAGAACTAATTAAACTCGTAAGCTAAGGTAAGCTATGGGAAACACTGTGACCATACATCAATGACCACGTAGACAAAAAGCTTTGTTTTCCTTTCCATTTTCTAATGATTTACAACATTTTATTTTTTTTGCAAAAAACAAAACAAAAACGTGTATACTGTAATATATAACACAATATCTTTTTTCACCTGAAACGCATTTATTGGTACTGTCAAACGTGAGTATGGGAAAATAAAATTCCAGTGCTTACCACATGTCGGATTAAAATGAGGCCCTGCCTTTTTGGTGTAATCTTGTTGACAAACCACTCTCAAGGACATGGATATTGCAGGTGCTACAGGTGATAGATGCAGCCGCCCGAGTCAGGGAGATTTATTGTAACACAATCTCGCCTTTTTCCTTCCAACAACAAGCCGGCCTTGAGACATCCCTCCAAAACAGCTTTCCTGCTTGTGGGAGGTAAAGTCTGTGGTGTAGACGCGGCTCGGGTTTGAAGAGTGGGCTCACTTGTCCTGGCTTAACTGGCTGGAATCTCCCGCTGATGCTTGGATCTAGACGGGCTTAACTGGTGCCGCTGTCCAGCGAGGAGAAGCCGGGGAAAGCCTGTCTAGGAGGCTTTATGGACGGTACACTCACCTATCGCTTTCTGTTCCTTACATAATTGTAAGAAAACAAGGTACAGATTGCCAGTCAATCTTTTTTCTAGCAAGGAACCTAATGGCAAATTTAAGTCATTATTGTAAAGAAGAACATAGCAGTTTTAAATAGGCACCCCACTAGTGTATTGGACAAAATTTAGCCTTGATGCTAGACAGTTTATAGACTAGACCGGGGGTCGGCAACCCGCGGCTCTAGAGCCGCATGCGGCTCTTTAGCGCCGCCCTAGTGGCTCTCTGGAGATTTTTCAAAAATGTATGAAGAATGGAAAAAGATGAGGGGAAAAAATGTATTTTTTTGTTTTAGTATGGTTTCTGTAGGAGGACAAACATGACACAAACCTCCCTAATTGTTATAAATCACACTGTTTATATTAAATATGCTTCACTCATTCGAGTATTTGGCGAGCGCCGTTTTTTCCTACTTATTTTGGCGGTCCTTGAACTCACCGTATAGTTTGTTTACATGTATAAATTTCTCCGACTTTCTAGGACGTGTTTTATGCCACTTTTTCTGTCTCATTTTGTCCACCACACTTTTAACGTTGTGCGTGAGTGCACAAAGGTGAGTTTTGTTGATGTTATTGACTTGTGTGGAGTGCTAATCAGACATATTTAGTCACTGCATGACTGCAAGCTAATCGATGCTAACATGCTATTTAGGCTAGCGATATGTACATATTGCATCATTATGCCTCATTTGTAGCTATATTTGAGCTCATTTAGTTTCATTTAAGTCCTCTTAATTAAATTTATATCTCATGACACATGTAATATGGCTTTTAATTTTTTGCGGCTCCAGACAGATTTTTTTTTGTATTTTTGGTCCAATATGGCTCTTTCAACATTTTGGGTTGCCGACCCCTGGACTAGACTTAGACTTAGACTTCCTTTTTATTGTCATTCAAATTTGAACTTTACAGCACAGATAAGAACGACATTTTGTTACATAAGCTCATGGTAGTGCAGGATAAAAAAGCAATAACGTTCATATATAAATAAATATATAAATATAAATAATATATAAATATACATATAAAATAAATAAATGTATATAAATATATATAAATAAATAAATAGATTACTGTACAGAAAACTAAATTGCACTTTTTCACATGCGTCCACGTTTGTGGATGTATGTTATATTGTCTTTTTTATTCCAGCGAGTTAATCCATTTTGGGGGGAGTTGAGGGGATAATTTAATCATGATGCGTTCAAGAGTCTTACGGCCTGAGCGAAGAAGCTGTTACAGAACCTGGAGGTTCTGCTTCGGGGGCTGCGGAACCTCTTTCTAGAGTCCAGCAGTGAAAACAGTCCTTGGTGGGGGTGGGAGGAGTCTTTGCAGATTTTCTGAGCCCTGGTCAGGCAGCGGCTTTTTACGATCTCCTGGATAGGAGGAAGAGGAGTCCTGATGATCTTTTAATCATTTCATAATCTTATAATTTTAGTGTTTTGCGTTTGTCTACACCTGTTTCCAAGAAGCACTATTGTGTACTTTAGCCACTTGTTACGTATTCGCTACATTAGCATAGCTGTGTCCGCTACAGTGCTAACATTACACTCACATGTCTATGGATGTTTGTATTCTCAGGGCAATAAATCGATCGCAAGACCGTTCAGATTGTCGTAGAAGACATTAAGCCTCTAATCCAGGGGTGTCAAAGTCATTTTAGCTCACGGGCCGCATGGAGGAAAATCTATTCCCAATGTGGCTCAAAGACGAGTGTCGCCTATCTACTCTCCGGCGGCCGGACTTTACTGTTATTATTGTCTCTCCTGACTTATGAATCTACTTGCTAATTTCCTCTTTTTAGCTGGTTACTCTCTGCTGTAACACAGTTCCTATTAGCCTTCTGTTGAAATGTACAAAGCATTTATTATTTTCTTGTTTAACTACGTCACATCCAAGCTAGCTTAGCGCTGCTGCTAGCATGGCTCGTCCTCTCCTCTCCCCTTCTATGCGTGTCCACGCTAACCCAGCTAACACATAACATAAGATATTGTTTGCTAATGGTTCTCCTGAGGTTAGTTAGAACCAAACCTAGAGCAAACGTTTACAGAATATTAGCAATAAATTCCGCATTTTAGAACTGTCTGTATTACTTTATTTAACATACGTAAGTAATCGATGTTTGGACATTTGTCCATCGATCTGTGAATTGCCCACGTTCTAATAGTTATGCATCGGATAATCCATCATTTTTTCCACCTCTATTCACTGGACACTCTTCTTGTAACAGTATAAATAGTTGGGGCTTTGGCACCAGCATCTCGACTAGTTCTGACCCCTCCAAGTCTATAAGCCCGATACCAATATTTTGGTACCGGTTTCAATATTTCAATACTTTTCGGTACTTTTCTAAAAAAAAGGGGACCACAAAAAATTGCATTATTGGCTGTATTTTCACAATTTTTTTTAGGGTACATTAAACATATGTTTCTTATTGCAAGTTTGTCCTTAAATAAAATAGTGAACATACAAGACAACTTGTCTTGTATTAGTAAGCAAGCAAACAAAGACTCCTAATTTAGCTCCTGATGTATGCAGTAACATATTGTGTCATTTATCATTCTATTTTTTTTTAAATTATTAAGGACAAGTGGTAGAAAATGAATTATTAATCTACTTGTTCATTTACTGTTAATATCTGCTTACTTTCTCTTTTAACATGTTCTATCTACACTTCTGTTAAAATGTAATAATCACTTATTCTTCTGTTGTTTGATACTTTACATTATTTTTGGATGATACCACAAATTTGGGTATCAATCCGATACCAAGTAGTTACAGGATCATACATTGGTAATATTCAAAGTCCTCATGTGTCCAGGGACATATTTCCTGAGTTTATAAACATAACATAAACAAGACAAAAAACAAAAGAAGATGTTGTGATGCCAAAAAATATCGACGTAATCATAGTAGTATCGACTAGATACGCTACTGTACTTAGTATCATTACAGTGGATGTTAGGTGTAGATGGTGGGTAGTGGACCGTTAATTTTCAGAGGCGGTCTAGTACCGAATATGATTCATTAGTATCGTGATACTATACTAGTATCGGTATACCGTACAACCCTACCATGAGCACGAACTGATGAAGTCTGCTTCCAAGACAAACTGAACAGTACAGTTTTGTTCGATTGAAGGCCCCGGGATTATACGGACATGCCAACAGCAGCATCATTCTAGCAGGGCTGCCAAGTTTCCGAAAATGACAAGAGTGAGACTTTCGTGGCATGAGGCGTTTGAACATTTTTTTACCTTTTTTTTAACACCGATTTGGCCGGTTTTAACATCGATATATACTTAAGACTTGATCCTCTGACCTCCAACAGCTCTACCCACACTGTGTCCTCCTAATCCTGGTCTTAATTAACCAGAAGTTAGAAATTAAAATCATCTCCACTGTTTTCTCAGCTGGCTCCTTTGTCTCATCCTCTGCATCTGTGCTCTCAATTTGTATCTTTTCTACATCTCTGTCCGTCCTCACTGTCCTCAATCTCTTCTGATCTCTCTTCATCTTCAAGTGTTGCCAACTCCCCAGTAAGGAAAGTAGCTATTGGCTGTCATAAAAGTTGCCCGAAGTCGCTATAGATAACATCATTGGCTCATTTGCATAATTGATTACAATGGACGCTACAGGAGAGGTATAACATGGTGGGAGACATAAAAAAGTGGGTTAAAAACGGCAAATTATGTTTAGAATTGTGAATTGTAATTTTCTTTTGTTGATTTTTAGCTTAGTCGTAATTTTTTTGTTTTACATCGTTAAATGTTAGAGTATCAAATTTGATCAAAAGACCAAAGGCTTGTGATATTCACGAACAAACCAAATCTATTGACTGACCATTACATAAACGACAAGGTTGAAGCATGACAGCATTTACATTAATCTCACTCTGCAAACCAAGGTTGAAACAGCAGCAGCTTTGCAGAGTGGGTCTGCATCTCCTATTTGTTCAGACTGAAATGGATCGGACTTTATTGTCATTGCACCTAAAAGTATGACAAAATGTGTTTTTAGTACAAGCTGTCCAAGAGCAGATATTTAGTAAATAGAGGAACCGCCTGTGAGGAAAGGGCTCAGCTGCCGCTTGTACTTTGAGGACATTAGAGTGATACGCACTTTCATGTCTCTAAAACATCCAAAAAAGTGGTTAGACTTGTCGCTCGTCGCTTTTTAGAAAGAAAGTCACTAAGGCTATGTCTACACTAAGCCGGATAACCCCTTAAACAAATAATTATTTAGCCTAAGCCCTGTTTCGGCCACACTAAATCATCGTTTAAGTTTCCCCTCCTTGGATAATCTTTTACACGGGTAAGTGCACCGTCTATTTCTTGAATCTCTGGCTCTTAGCTTTGTGTGGACTCATTGATCGTTTACAAACTGAGTTCGGAGAGGAAGTGACACGAGAAAGACCGCGCCCCACACAGGAAGTGACGTCAGAAAGAACGCGCCACAGCCAGCTTCATAATAAAGCGGTTTTGTAACTCGGAGCTAACCACTGCAAATATGGAGGCGAGTCATCCAGACATGTTTCTCCTTCCGTCTGTACAGACGCTTGTGGAAATCACACATGAATACCTTAAGAGAAAGCGATTGCAGCTATTTGGGATACAACACTTCTCAGACGGCAAGAAAACTTTCGCATGTCCAGGTCAGCTGTGATTCTACTTATCGAAAAACTTCGTCCATTTGTCGAAGGAGAGACAAAGAGAATGCGGGCTCCCATGGATGTGATTAAAAAAAAGGTAGCATGTGTTTTGTATTACCTGGCCGTCGAGGGAAGACTGCGGAAAACGGCGAATGCTTTTGGACTGGCAAAGCAGACTGTATCAGTTATTGTCCTCCATGTATGTCGCGGACTCAACATCTAGGTCCAGAGTATATAAAGTCACCAAAACGAATGGACAATGGAGGTGAAGACAAAAGAGTGAGGAGTGTCCTGACCTGATATCTAGATCCCTAGATTGATTGATGTAAAATGTTCTTCATCACATTGTTTACTTTCACATGTCCATTAAAAATATGATTAGTTCATGATGGCTCAGGTGTGATTCACTACAATAGGGCCCCACAGCATACTGGATTCTAGTTAATTGAAATACCACAACACTGGATATTGTTCAGATAAGTTACATTTAACAACTTGCACACAAAGCAACACTGGAGGTGACTATGACATGTGCATTTTCCGCGAATACGTACTAGCTTGCAAGGTGGATAAGGTTAGGTGGGATTAACCCTGGATAACCTTAGCCGGCTTAGTGTAGAAGGGGCCTAAGAGGAGTTGGAAAGATACTAGATTTAGCGATAAAGTCGGCAAGTTGAAAACACTGCACTGAGGTGTGTGTGAAAGATAGAGGCTTCAAGACCCGCCTTAGCTTTCTTCTGATTGGTTTACATTGCGTGGTGCCTTTTGTGGTTGGCTAGATTTCAGCACAATCAGTTATGGATTGGTCTGGGATCGGTTGTTTTCGTCAATCAATCAGTAAACAAACTATAAAATCTTGCCAGGAAAAAAAGTGTATTAATATAAAAAAATATAGAGTAGTGAATGGGGAAATATAAGCGTGAGAAATGTCGAGTGTGGCTTGAGGTGTGAGAAGGGGTTTAATTGCGTGACTCTCACACTCAAAGCGTGAGGCTTGGCAGCCCTGTGCTGGGTAGTCTATTCGCAAAGGAAAAACTAATTTATCTTACAGCTTCCACAGCTTTTGTTTTAGAATGCGAGATATTTTATTAACGACGTCATGCAAACTTTAAAAGTTAACATGTGAGTAATGTTTCTCTCAAAAGTGGAACAAACAAGTGAGGAAATTATTTTTCTCACGTTTGGTGCTCACAAACATGCTCAGCAGAACATGTTAATATTGGAATATCAACGCACAATAGGTGTCATAACAGGCTACCACTACCTGCTGTGATTTCACATTCATTGTTTGTTGTTACTCTCTGGGGTTATATCCAACTATTCATGTTCTATAAGACTTGTCCTAATTAGGGTCACAAGCGAGCAGGAGCCTTTTCGAACTGACTTCGGGCAATCAGAATCAAAATCAGAATCAGAAGTACTTTATTAATCCCCAAGGGGAAATTAAGATTTTCAGCACAATCCCATTCAAGAGCAGACAAACATTACAGGGAGACAGAAAGCCAACTTCCGGTGCCCCTTACAAAAAAGGTGAGAAACAGGTAAATGTAGGGGAGAGGAGGGGTGAGAAAAAAAGCAAAAGCAAAATATTCAGTCAAAGCCTGGGCCCTTGGAGGGGTCCAGACTGATGCCAAGGGGGGAAAAAACCTCATAGCCATAGCACACATAAACAAGAGGCCCGATTCCCAGCCAATCACAGGTCACATGTAAACAAACAACCATTTACACGTACTGTATGGACACTTTAGGGCAGGGGTGTCCAAACTTTTTCCACTGAGGGCCGCACACTGAAATATCAAAGCAAGCCATTTTTATATTTTTTATTTTAAAAAACAATACAATACATGTATAAAAAAATATACATTTAGGCCTCCACTCAGGCTTGATCCTGGGGACCCCAGAGGGTTTAGGTAAAAAAAATATAAAAAATGTGTCATTATTTAGTAGTATTATTATTATTCAAGGTCTAAATCTCCAGATCTGTCAATATAAAGTGTTTTTTCAAGATTCAAGTTGTATACTCTTTTTGTCAAAGAAAACCCAGTTTTTTTTAATGGAAAAAACACAAAATATGCAATATTTTCCCCCAATAACATTTTAAAGTGGAATATTTGAGATTATATAATAATTGGAGTTCATAGCATAACTCATAACAACATTAATTCATTATTATTTTTGAGCAACTTAAATAGACACTTAAAAAAAAAGTCCCACTAAAATTATTGGGGATCCAGAAGGGTCCTGCTCAGTAAAGTATTAAAAAATAAATCATACTTTTTTTTTTTTTTTTTTTTAACTTTTAACACAATAGTCTCAAGATCAACTTCAGATCTATCCGTCAATTATAACTTTTGTTGTTGTTTATGTTTTTTGTTTGTTCGTTCATTATTATTGCTCCCACTATATACGCCCTCTAGATCACTAAGATCTTCTGAGACCAATCTGTTAGCGGTTCCAAGAGTAAACTCAAATCAAGGGAGATCATCATTCAGTCACTATGCAACACATAGCTGGAATAAACTTCCTGAAGATGTCAGACTCTCCCCAACTCTCACTACTTTTAAAACTAGACTGAAGACTTTTATGTTCACCTTAGCTTTCAGCTAAATCTTTTAATCTTTTAACTTTTAACGTCTGCACTGTTTTTATTTTTATTGTCTGCATTTTAATTTTGCTTTTATTTTCTTTCATTTCACTTTGTTGTCTGTGAAGCACTTTGAGTCTGCCTTGTGTATGAAAAGCGCTATACAAATAAAGTTGCCTTGCCTTGCCTTGCCTTAGGCCCTTCTTTAAACAAAACAGCTTAGTTTTTTATATGGCAGACACAAAATATTTTCCCAAAAAAATATTCCAAAGTGGAATATTTAATGTGACGTAATTGGAGCTTTGAATAGGTCAATAATTCATAATGACATTGATTTTGATTCATTATTATTTTCTAAAGAAAGAAACAGCCTGCATGGCAGCTTTGTGTTATTAGAGTAAAATTGCAACATTTCACCTGTTTGCTGTTTTGTAACACCTTTTATGTTTTTAATTTTTTTAATTGTATTTTTAGAATGTGCCGCGGGGCCGTTAAAAAATTACCTGCGGGCCGCAAATGGCCCCCGGGCCGCAGTTTGGACACCCTGCTTTAGGGTATCCATTGAACCTCACATGCATATAAGGATGGGCACCAAATTCGGTACTTATAAAAAGCACGGCCGGAGTATATTCGTACTACGCCACGTCCAATTGCAGACACCGCCTCAAGCACTTGGCCGGGAAATAAGTGGTCGGCGGATTCAGCTGGTAATGTTACAATTTTCCAGGCCATCAAAATAAAAAGATGGTGCTTAAAAGTACAGTACGGTTTTACTTTTCAAAATGTGCTAGCTTGATGCTAAAATACATTAAACTTGCCATAGACATGCGAAAGATTAGCATAAGCAATTTTACACAGCAATTTCAATTAGTAATTAATTTGTTAATCAAAACTATGCATGTTATAATCAAACAGCTGGTGTGTAATAAATAAAATACTTACAGTTTCAACAACAAAAAAAGACTGGCACATTAAGTTTAATAGCAAAGACTACTTCCAGGCTAAGGCAACGCATTGTAGTCTATACACTACTGCCATCTAACGCCTTGGAATTGCAACTACTATATAATACAGTACAGTACATTGCATGCAACGAGACACTGAGCAAGATAACTTGCCAGCAGCGATCAGTGTTATACACTATATTGACAAAAGTATTTGGCCACCTGCCTTGACTCACAAATGAACTTGAAGTGCCATCCCATTCCTAACCCATAGGGTTCAATATGATGTCAGTCCACCCTTTGCAGCTATTACAGCTTCAACTCTTCTGGGAAGGCTGTCCACAAGGTTGCGGAGTGTGTCTATAGGGGTTTTCGACCATTCTTCCAAAAGCGTATTGGTGAGGTCACATACTGATGTTGGTCGAGAAGGTCTGGCTCTCAGGCTCCGTTCTAATTCATCCCAAAGGTGTTCTATCGGGTTCAGGTCAGGACTCTGTGCAGGCCAGTCAAGTTCATCCACACCAGACTCTAATATTTAGGAGCGAGGACATTTCACGACTGGATTTGTTGCACAGGTGGCATCCTATGACAGTTCCACGCTGGAAATCACTGAGCTCCTGAGAGCGGCCCATTTTTTCACAAAAGTTTGTAGAAACAGTCTCTATGCCTAAGTGCTTGATTTATACACCTGTGGCCGAGCCAAGTGATTAGGACACCTGATTCTGATCATTTGGATGGGTGGCCAAATACTTTTGGCAATATAGTGTATGTTTAAAAAATAATAATAATAATAACAAATTCATCAATTAACATTTACTGACACAGTTGAACACACATAAAAGTATTGAAAATTTGGTACAGTTGAGTACTGCATGGTATCGATTCAAATGTGAAAGGTACCCGTCCCTAAGTGCATGATTTTGGAATGTGGGAGGAAGGACACATGCACAGGGGACATTTTGAGAAGCCCAAACAGAGATTGGAATCTGTGAGGCCAACATGCAAACCACTGACTACCGGTTGTAGTCCAAATTTTAGATTAACACAACTAGACCTTCTTAATATAGAGAAGAGGAAGGGGGCACGCAGGGGTGATGCGATATTTTAGAAGGTCTGTGAAAGCAGGCACGCTCTATTTTTTACCAACCAAGCCGCTTAGAAGTCTTTCATAACACCAGCTCTTATTATGTCACTGACTGAGAAAACATCTGTATTGATTTCATTATCAGCTTCCTGTCTGTTCCAGTCGGTTTTTGGTGGCTGACGGTTCACGGGCCGGTTTAATAATCTCTTCTGCAAGTTCATAAGAAGTATAGACACCATCAACAAAATGTTCAAGGAATTGAACTTTTGCCACCGAGCCTGTAAATAATCAGTAGTACATGAGGTCACCACCTTTGTCTGGACAGTGTGTAAATGAAAGTGGACTCCATTGTGGTCTGTAATAAAAGACTGCTCCGGAGCCTTCTTACAATCTGTGTGCCCAGAGTGAAAGGTCCTTTGCACAGCTGCGCTGATGAAAACACCACGTTAATCCCTGTGCTGCCATTCGGATCTCTCAGTCCGAAAGCCTCCAAAATCCTCTTTTACAATTGCATCAGCCCATCCACCGGAACATACTGCAGGTTAAGCAACTAGAAGTTGCTAAAATAGCCTCAGTCTGTGCACCCAAATGCGACCTCTTTTTTTTTTTTTAATGGCAAATGCCCCACAGCACCAGTCTTGGCACGTCGATGGCTCAGTCAGCTGAGCCTCAGCTGTGGTGCAGACAGTAATATCTCAACAGCTATTATAGTACAGGGGATAGCTACAGAACCATCCTAAAAAAAAGATCTACATGAGTGATTTTGGACATCACGGTGGTGCAGAGGTTAGTGCATGTGCCTCACAATACGAAGGTCCTGAGTTCAATCCCGGGCTCGGGATCTTTCTGTGTGGAGTTCTGCGTGGGTTCCCTCCGGGTACTCCGGCTTCCTCCCACCTCCAAAAACATGCACCTGGGGATAGGTTGATTGGGAACACTAAAGTGGCCCTAGTGTATGAATGTGAATGATATCTGTGTTGGCCCTGCGATGAGGTGGCGACTTGTCCAGGGTGTACCCCGCTTTCCGCCCGAATGCAGCGTTATTTCTCCTAGCTGTTGTCTATAAACCCGACAATTTTCCACTATTTGAGGTAGTGTCAGAGCTGTAACCAGTGTTGCCAAATTGCCGGCGGACGGAGTGGGGGTCTTAAACGGTGGCATTGTTGTGTGTGGACACGGATAAGGTTAGGTTGAATGATGAATGATAGGTGGTGGTCGGAGGGGCCGTTGGCGCAAATTGCAGCCACGCTTCCGTCAGTCTACCCCAGGGCAGCTTTGGCTATGAAAGTAGCTTACCACCACCAGGTGTGAATGAATGATGGGTTCTACATGTAAAGCGACTTTGGGTACTTAGAAAAGCGCTATATAAATCCCAGGTATTATTAGGTGTGATTGACCCTGGATAACCTTATCCGGCTTAGTGTAAACAAAGTCTACAGCATCCATTGCAATTCATTATGCAAATGAGATGATGGCGTCATAGTAACCAATAGCTAATAGCTACTTTTCTTACTGAAGAGTTGGCAACATTAGCTGTAACAGAGGGAATACCGTAAAGCTCGTCGTGGTGTAAAAGTTCTAGATTCCTCTATTTCCAGGGCTTAGACCAAACCTTCTCACCCAGTTTTAAGAATGTGGCAATAATAATCCTGCTTTAAGACTGACAGGGACCTCAGTGAGCTGCGAGCACTATAGATGGATGCATTGTGTCTCTGCTAAAAATACTAAAATGCAACACTCTTGTGATCAGTAGTAATGGCAGTAATTTATCAATATCAGGACATCAAAGAGCAGCCACCACTCTATATTATAGGAAAGAAAGTCCATTTGGGTTATTGAGCCAAACCTAAGCCGGACGTCTACTCCCAAATTCAGAACATCTGCTGCCATAGTCCCCTGCATTAGATTTCCTTTGCATTATAAATTAAAAAAAACGTTAAGCTTTACCACCGCTTCTGTTGACTTAAGGGAGTAAAGATAAGAGAAACGACACGATATGAGGTATGTTTCTGTCTGGGTTCTGCCATTTTATTCTGGTGGTCCTCGCGAGGGTGCTGTTGCTAGTGGCAACCTGCACTGGCAGTTAAGTCAGATGCAAGCATAATAATGTTCTACCGATTAAAATGTGAATGTTGAACTTGAGTTTTAAAGCCACCCAAGTCAGATCATTTGTATGGAAGTGGTTTGCAGAGGGGTCCGAATACCACATTTGCTATTCAACCTAATATATTTTACGTGCAGGTTTATAAGGGCAACAAGTCATTTACATGACCCCATAAATTTACAGACACTTCAGTAGAAAAGTGCAGGAGCTGATCTCCATTCAATTTTATAGCAGTGCATGGTTTTATGGCGGACTTTATTGGCTCTGTGGGGATTAACATTGAAGGGAACGTAAAAGATGAATTTAAATTCAAATGTTCCCAAAATATTCTTACAGTTTATCTGGAGGGTGTGCATTCTCATAGAGTTTTTCCTTTATAGGTTTTAAAAAATGTTTAATGAGATTAAAAAATTTTTTTAAGATAATTATTCCATGAGGAGCATGATTTAAGTAAAGAAAACAAAAGGTTTAGGGGCAAAAAAGTAACATTAAATGGTGTCAAGTCAACATTTTTAATCAGATTAATTGCATGTCTATGAATGTTTTCATTCATCCAGGTCATTGTGATATCAGGGCATTCAATCGATCACAACTGGACTGTTTGGTTTGTCTTAGAAGACATTTTGCCCGTTCATCCAAGTAGGCTTAATCATTTCATGCTCAGAGACTTCGATTGGTCAGATATAGTCTTAGACTTAGATTGGCCAGATGTAGTCTTAGATTTAGATTGGCCAGATTTAGTCTTAGGCTTATATTGGCCAGGTCTAGTCTTAGACATAGGTTGGTCAGGTGTAGTCTTAGACATAGATTGGTCAGATCTAGTCTTAGACTTAGATTGGTCAGATCTAGTCTTAGACTTAGATTGGTCAGATCTAGTCTTAGACATAGATGGGTCAGATCTAGTCTTAAACTTAGATTGGTCAGATTTAGTCTTAGTCTTTGATTGGTCAAATCTAGTCTTTGACTTAGATTAGTCAGATATAGTCTTAGATATAGATTGGTCAGATCTAGTCTTAGACATAGATTGCTCAGATCTAGTCTTAGACATACACTACCGTTCAAAAGTTTGGGGTCACCCAAACAATTTTGTGGAATAGCCTTCATTTCTAAGAACAAGAATAGACTGTCGAGTTTCAGATGAAAGTTCTCTTTTTCTGGCCATTTTGAGCGTTTAATTGACCCCACAAATGTGATGCTCCAGAAACTCAATCTGCTCAAAGGAAGGTCAGTTTTGTAGCTTCTGTAACGAGCTAAACTGTTTTCAGATGTGTGAACATGATTGCACAAGGGTTTTCTAATCATCAATTAGCCTTCTGAGCCAATGAGCAAACACATTGTACCATTAGAACACTGGAGTGATAGTTGCTGGAAATGGGCCTCTATACACCTATGTAGATATTGCACTAAAAACCAGACATTTGCAGCTAGAATAGTCATTTACCACATTAGGAATGTATAGAGTGTATTTCTTTAAAGTTAAGACTAGCTTAAAGTTATCTTCATTGAAAAGTACAGTGATTTTACTTCAAAAATAAGGACATTTCAATGTGACCCCAAACTTTTGAACGGTAGTGTAGATTGGTCAGATCTAGTCTTGGACTTAGATTGGTCAGATCTAGCCTTAGATTTAGATTGGTCAGATCTAGCCTTAGATTTAGATTGGTCAGATCTAGCCTTAGACTTAGATTGGTCAGATCTAGCCTTAGACTTAGATTGGTCAGATCTAGCCTTAGACTTAGATTGGTCAGATCTAGCCTTAGATTTAAATTGGTCGGATCCAGTCTAGCGGCTGGTGGAAAAAACCCCAAATATTTATACTCCAACGCCAGGTGGGTGTGGTTTTGCTCTATCATAGTAAGAAAAGAAACTGCTCTGATGCATAGAAACAATCTAAGTCTATGAGCATGAATTGATGAAGCCTACTCGGAAGAGAGGCGAAACGTTTTTTGATTGATTGAAACTTTTATTAGTAGATTGCACAGTACAGTACATATTCCGTACAATTGACCACTAAATGGTAACACCCGAATAAATTTTTCAACTCGTTTAAGTCGGGGTCCACGTTAATCAATTCATGTCTTCTAAAACAAACCAAACAGTTGCGATCGCTTGAATGCGCTGGAATTACAGCTTAATCACACTTATGCATTTAAAATAATCGTGATTAAACACAGTAAATTATTTGCATGAAACAGTTGAATTAACTTTAATAAGGAGGCCGATATTGGACACAAATGCAATTATATTGTCAGAACATCATACAGGAAACATTTTTTAAATGTTGTGCTTGAATGCACGTCATTTGTTCAAAACTTGGTAAAAGTTTGATCTAAATTACCGTCAGGGTGTAGACAGTTTAATTTTAACATTAATAGCAGTCATACAAGTGTAAAAATAAGTTAACTACTGTTACTTTTATGATGTAAAAATGATACAATACTCAGACTAGGGCTGCAGCTATCAAGTTAGTATTAGTCTATTGATTAGTTTGTTCGATTAATCGGACAAATCACACTTTACAACTTCAACATATTTTAGGGAAAATAGTTTTTTTTTGCTTTTAAAATTTTTTTTATTGCACATTATCAACATTGAAATTGCATGTTTAACGTGTGTGCTAGGGATGGGCGATACATCAAGTTTGTAAGATATATCGATACATTTTTAAACAAGATACGAATTAAGAAAATATCGTAATATCGATAACATTTATTTTACGTTAAAATTACCAAACGCCGCTTATTTGTTGTGTTCCTTGTTCTCCCCCGCTCCCCCTCCATGGGCTACTAAACCCCTCCCCTTCCTCCTTCCAAGACGTGCTTGCACGTATAAGAACATCCATGATTGGTTGGCTATGATGAGTCACGATTGGTTAGGGACTGGCCAATCAGAGGCAAGATAGGGCGGACAAAAAGTGCCTGCCTGAAATGTATTTTTTTTAATGAGTTTGATGTATTTTGTATTATTTGCACAGCTATGCTATTTATTTCACGTAGAAATAATATTTGTCTTTTTTATTTATGTTACGTAATTCTGTGCTACTGAAACAGTTTATTTTCTGTACTGTTAACACCAATCTTGACTAACTGGGTTAATAAAAGTGCAACTGACTGTTTAGAGTACAGTTGTCATTCACTTCAATTTCACTGAATATCGCTCAAAAATGAATATCTTTATATGTATACTTTCACCGAAAAATATATCGAGATATATATCGAATCTCGAGTTTAAGTAAAATTATATCGAGATATACTTTTTCATCCATATCGCCCAGCCCTAGTGTGTGCAATAAATAATAAAAATTTTAAAAACTCTCCGCTGTTTGCCGCCACTCAGATTTAGGCACCAACACACCACGGCTCTAATGTGCGCTCCATCGCAGTGGTGGCTGAAACTAAGCCTGCGTATTTAAAGTTCCGCAATCCAGTAAGTCCAAAATAATAAATTTTTATTAGAGATGTCCGATAATATCCGACTGCCAATATTATCGGCCGATGAATGCTTTAAAATGTAATATCGGAAATTATCGGTATCGGTTTCAAAATGATCAGTATCGGTTTCAAAAAGTAACATTTTTGACTTTTTAAAACTCCGCTGTGCACACGGACGTAGGGAGAAGTACAGAGCGCCAATAAACCTTAAAGGCACTGCCTTTGCGTGCCGGCCCAGTCACATAATATCTACTGCTTTTTACACACACAAGTGAATGCAAAGCATACTTGGTCAACAGCCATACAGGTCACACTGAGGGTGACCGTATAAACAACTTTAACACTGTTACAAATATGCGCCACACTGTGAACCCACACCAAACAAGAATGACAAACACATTTTGGGAGAACATCCGCACCGTAACACAACAAAAACACAACAGAACAAATACCCAGAACCCCTTGCAGCACTAACTCTTCCGGGACGCTACAATATACATCCAACGCTACCTCCAACTCCCCCCCCCCCAACCTCAACCCCCCATACATTGTTAAATGCATCCAGCGGGGCATCACAACAAATTAGGCATAATAATGTGTTAATTCCACGACTGTATATATCGGTATCGGTTAATATCGGAATCGGTAATTAAGAGTTGGACAATATCGGAATATCGGCAAAAAAGCCATTATCGGACATCTCTAATTTGTATTATTTGCACTCAAACGATTAATGGATGCAACAAATGATAAAATAAAGCTGTTTCTAATCAATTTAAACAATAATCGTTGCAGCCCAACTCAGACTTTACTTCAAGGGACAAAGGTTCCTACTCTTCACATGCTAACTACAGCAAATTGAGTGTTTTCTTTTCATGCTCGAATAAAGATGGGACTTTACTCACGGTGTTTTTCCTAAAACCTTTGCATCAACATGTAGATTGTACAACCAAACAGAAAAAAATGTCTCATGGTTTCCAGTTGTGCACCAGTTGATATGCATGCATCTTAACCAAAAGCAATCATATGCTACAATATGTTGAATTGCCTACCTATAAAGCCGTGCTGCAAATGTACGTTCCCCCTCGCGCTGAAAACTAATAAAGTAAATTACCTGAACTAATATTAGCTGATGGTTATTAGTGCTTCGTCTCTCCCTGCTCATTGTGGAAGACTGAATCTGTACTACAGTATTCTCGGAACCACATGCCTGGTTTACAAACAAGGAAACAACACCCATCAAAGTGCTTTTCTCTTCATTACTCCTGCTGAAACAAAAAAAGCCTCATCAATCTGGAACTATGTACTGTAATGAGACATTTATTTGATCTTTAAAGTGTTCTCGTAAAGCTTGACTCAAAGAGAAACGCACCAACATTTCTAACATATGGTACCTGTACAAATGGCAATAAATCTCCCTAAGCCTCTAAGCCTAAGACTTTTGAGACGTTTTCCAGACGACACTCTTCATTCGTTCATTTTATCATACAGCCGTGTGTGTGCCTTTGTGAAGTATCTGAAATAATTGTATTAAATCTATTTATTTGGTATTTATTAGTTTTTATTCATAATGTGATTACATATTTACTCATTTATTTTATATATATTTTATTTCATGATGCTGTAGCACGGAAGCATAGTGAAACCTCACTGTGGGCGTGGCTTGCATTGCATTTCAACCAATCAGATCCTGCCCACCGCATCTAGATGGCCATAAAATATATAAATAAACAGGTTCAATTAAATTAGTTCACGTTGTAGTTGGGAAATGTTTACATTAAGTCATACTTTAATTAGTTTAGATTTTGTTTAATTTAATTGGCTTTGCTATATATATAATATAATCCTGACAACCATAAAACTAACTCCATTGGAAGCATACCTTATTTTATTAAATTGTAGAATGTGTTCAAGTTTGAAGCTATGAAGATTGGCATGCATGACAGCAGCAATCCTTCAACCCTAAGTAATAATCCGTGCACGACGGAAACACTAATGATGCATAATTACGTTGCTTAATGACCATGTCCATTCAAAAAAAAAAAAAAAGTAAGTCCTACGGCAATTTGATTCAAATCAAGAAGCTTCCACTATAATTTATTTCGAATAGAAATAGATGGGTTTTTTTTTTGTCAGATAAACTTGAATTCACCACATTAGACCGGGTCTTGTAACGTAAATGTATGGATTCAAATCACTTCCTGTACATCCAAGCTGCCCATGCATTATGAAAATCTCTAAAACCAAACGACGACAATGTATGACATTATTTCTTTATTCCCAAATATGATGTTTACTCACACGCTCGTAATGGTGTGATATTACAGTTATGTGGCAGAAACATTCCCCAAGGCCATTTGTGTTGATTACATGGGAGGCAGAGGTCCCTTAGGTGTGTCACTGGGTTCACACTATAATGGAGTCCCTGTACTATACACAATAAAGCGAACGTTAACCCCCCCTTTTATTTGTGTGTTGAAACGGCAGTAGTTGGGATATTTCATGGTCGTATCAGTCACAGCATTGTTCTGTCTAGCGAGTCACAACACAGTGGAGCGGGCTACATAATTAATCATAATGCTTTGGGAAAAAAATTGCAATTAATATAAAAATAACGTAGATTTTTCCACCTCTTTTATCAAAATCACGGTTTCATTTAAAAAGGCCTAATTTGCTCATTTCATACGTACTTATTTTATTCATACTTCATCAGGGCTGCCGCTATTGATTGAATAATTTAATTGAGTAATCTGTCTCATTGCATATTTTAGGAAAGATAGTAAATCTCAACGATTTTTCTGATGATTTACATCCCTTTTTGTTATAAATGCAATCATCAACAATCTTAACTCATTCTCTTTCTATGCCACATCAATGTGGAATGCGCTCCCAACAGGTATAAAAGAAAGGGCATCTCTATCCTCCTTCAAAACCGCAATAAAAGTTCACCTCCAGGCAGCTACAACCCTAAACTAACACCCTCTTTTGTACGGAATATGTACTTCACTGTGCAACCTACTAATAAAAGTCTCAATCAATCAATCAAAACATTGCAATTGCACTTTTAACATGAGATCATAGACTTAGACAAACTTTAATGATCCACAAGGGAAATTGTTCCACACAGTAGCTCAGTTACAAAGGATGGAAAGTGTAAGGATGGAAAGGATAATGCAGGTATAAAGTAGACTAAAAATGTACCATAGTAGCAATATAAAATATAACATATATGTAATATTTACATATTATATATACAGTATATCAGGGGTGTCCAAACTTTTTCCACTGAGGGCCGCACACTGAAAAATCAAAGCAAGCGGGGGCCATTTTGATATTTTTATTTTAAAAACCAATACAATATATGTATAAAAAAGATAGATTTAGGCCTCCACTCAGACTTGATCCCGGGGACCCCAAAAGGTTTTGGTCAAAAAAATATTACAAATGTGTCATTATTTAGTATTATTATTATTATTATTATTCAAGGTTTAAATCTCTAGATCAACATTAGGTCTATCTGTCAATATAACGCTTTTAAAGATTTAAGTTGTATGCCATTTTTGTCAAGGAAAACCGTGTTTTTTTATGGAAAAAAACACCAAATATGCAATATTTTCCCCCAATAAAATTTTAAAGTGGAATATTTGAGATTATATAATAATTGGAGTCTTAAAAAGGTCAATAACTCATAACAACATTGATTTTAATTCATTACTTTTTTGAGCATTGACACTTAAAAAAAAAAAAGTCCCACTAAAATTATTGGGGATCCAAAAGGGTACTGCTCAGTAAAGTTTAAAAAAATAAATCCAACATTTTTTTTTAACTTTTAACACAATAGTCTCAAGATTTACTTCAGATCTATCCGTCAATTATAAGTTTTATTGTTGTTTATGTTTTTTGTTTGTTCGTTTTAGGCCCTTCTTTAAAAAGCTTAGTTTTTTAAATGGCAACCAAAAAATATGCAACATTTTTCTCCCAAAATATCTCAAAGTGGAATATTTTTTACCACTTTTTATGTTTTTTTTTTTTTTTTTTCATCGTATTTTTATAATGTGCCGTGGGGCCGTTAAAAAATTACCTGCGGGCCGCACTTTGGACACCCCTGCAGTATATGATATATACTGATATATATCATATTATATTTTTATATAATATATACAATATATAACACTTACCATGTACAATATGAAATGAAGTGAATTATATTTATATAGCGCTTTTCTCTAGTGACTCAAAGCGCTTTTACATAGTGAAACCCAATATCTAAGTTACATTTAAACCAGTGTGGGTAAAGTGTCTTGCCCAAGGACACAACAGCAGTGACTAGGATGGCGGAAGTGGGGATCGAACCTGGAACCCTCAAGTTGCTAGCATGGCCACTCTACCAACAGAGCTATACCGCCCCATTACAGTATATGTAACAGCTGCAGCGAAAAAAGGGCAGCATAAAATAGAGAGTAGATCCAGCAGAAAATATACATTATAAACAAAGAGAGGTAGCTAACATAGAAGCGGTCAGGTAATGGACGGACATCATCAATAAATAAGTAGATACAAACTAAGTTAATACATTTGAAAACATCATTTATAAGTTAAAAAACTGATAGCCTAATACCAGGTAATGAAACAAAATGATTTATCGTTGCAGTGTTGGGACTAACGCGTTACAAACGCGTTAGTGTAACGCCGTTAGTTTCGGCGGTAACTAGTAATCTAACGCGTTATTTTTTATATTCAGTACCGTACTTTTCGGATTATAAATCACAGTTTTTTTTATAGTTTGGCCGTGGGTTCCACATGTACTCCGGAGCGATTTATGTGGGAAATTATTAACACATTACCGTAAAATATCAAATAATATTATTTATCTCATTCGCGTAAGAGACGAAGCAAATGGCAGCAATCGTCACACACACGTCAGCAATCGTCACTCACACGTCAACCAATAAGAATTTGGCGGGGGAGGGTCATGGCAGAAGTGCATTGTGGGTCATAGTATGCTATCTGCTATATGCCGTACCTATTAAAATGGATCACATCAACATTGGCGGTAACTTATAAAAACTGAAAAGGGCTGAACTAAAATGGCAAGATTTCATGGGATTTAGCGATCGGGAGTGACAGATTGTTTGGTAAACGTATAGCATGTTCTATATGTTATAGTTATTTGAATGACTCTTACCATAATATGTTACGTTAACATACCAGGCACGTTCTCAGTTAGTTATTTATGCGTCATATAACGTACACTTATTCAGCCTGTTGTTCACTATTCTTTATTTATTTTAAATTGCCTTTCAAATGTCTATTCTTGGTGTTGGATTTTATCAAATAAATTTCCCCCAAAAATGCGACTTATACTCCAGTGCGACTTATATATGTTTTTTTCCTTCTTTATTGTGCATTTTCGGCCGGTGCGACGTATACACCGGAGCGACTTATAGTCCGAAAAATACGGTAGTTACCGTTACTACATGATGCGTTACTGCGTTATTTTACGTTATTTTTTATGTAGTATCGGCTAGAAACAGAAGATCTGAGTGTGTTTTATTGGAGCGCTGAAGTGTCGTCCTTTTGAATCTTCTTCTGTCACAAGCCGGAAGCGTGCTCTGTGTGTGTCTGGGTGTGGGTGTGTCTGTGTCTGTGTCTGTGTTTACTAACAATGGAGCCGCAGTCGAGTGTCTTAACATGGAGATATTCTCACTTTTTTTTTTTTGTCGAGCGCAAAGAAAATAACATTTTAGTTAAATTTAAGTTGTGTCTTGGATCAAAGATCCCGTCTACTGCCCAAAACAACAATTCAAATCTGCCTGGTTAGGCTTTGTGTATGTCACGTGTGCCTTCCTTAGGTGAAGCCAGGTTTACAGCTATGTTGTTGTTATGCTGTAAAAAAAAATTAAAAAAAATTATGCTGTTTGTTACTTATGTATGTTATGTTGCAGCTATTTAAAATAGTTTTGTCAATTTGTTCTGGCCTGAAATAAATTGGCCCTTTGAAACATATCTGTGTCTTTGTGTGTTGTATGTAGACCACATTGGTTAACAGAGTTCAGAGATGCAAATGCATGTCAAGTTGATCAACAGATTGTATTATTCTCCAGTGCAATAACAGTACTGAAATGAAGGCTAAAAGGGCAATAATGGGAGCTTTAAAAAAAAAAAGAAGAAGAAAAAAAAAGTAACTAATTAGTGACTTTTCCCAGTAACGCATTACTTTTTGGTGTTAGTAACTGAGTTAGTAACTGAGTTACTTTTGAAATAAAGTAACTAGTAACTGTAACTAGTTACTGGTTTTCAGTAACTAACCCAACACTGGCAATCCTATATTTCATACATGTCAAGGTTGTGTATAGTACAAGGCAAATCTGCACTCTTCTCCTCTTGGCCGGATCCCAAGATCTGATTGGATCGCTTCTGTAACTCACCCGTCGCACCCACTATTCCGTGCACAGCTAAAAAAGCTGAGTCGGATATATTGATAAGACACGACAAAATTACGCAGGAGTGGATATCGTTTTTGTCAACATTTTTGTGACATTGACAAAAGTGTTAATCATTCCGTCACAGCTTATCAACGTGCATTTTCTTTGACAGTTACGTTTTGTGTCGTTTTTGGTAGGGTAAAAAAAGTAATTGATGAAATCGAACGGATAAATATATTAGTCAACAAAGTTAACAGTGGATATAATTGGATGAATTGATTAAGATAACGCAGCGTCGAACCGTGCTTTGTTCATAAAACAGCCGTGACTGTAAGCCAGGGGCCGTACTTATCAAGCTTCTCAGAATTACTCCTAAGAAGTCTGCTAAGAGTTGACTGAAGAGTAAATAAATTATTCGCTGAAAGCTGCACTTAAAAGTTAGTTATCAAGCGTCTTACTCACACTTTCAGCGAAGTGTAGGACTGAATCTTAAGTGTCACACTCAGAGCTGAATTACGACATTACTATGTGCCGTAAATGGAATTTTAGGTGACGTCATTTCTGTGTCCATAGAAATGACCAATCACGGAAGGGAATCCGTTGTCTAAGAATAAAGAAATATCTTGGAAATATTTAAGTGGACAATGGGAGTGTATATTTTGACAATAAACTACAAAATAATACAAAACAAACTAGTCCCCGCCGGCACTCACGCTACCGCTCCCTCTCTTCTCTTTTCTCGCCCACACACTCACTGACGTCACTCACCTCACGGCCATACACATACGCTACTGTCATAACATTTTCTTTCCAATTCATTAATTAGGCAACTAATTTGAAACTGGTGTGGGTGGCTCTATATATACTAGCCCACTGCAGCCACATGCAGAAATCAACATGGAATCGAAAAGTATTAAATCTGTGACAAAAATAATACCCGCTCTGTCTAAACGATACCGTTTGATCAGCTGCTCGTCATCAAACAAATCCAGAACAACGTTCCGCTCCCTGAATGTTCGCGCACGTCTCTCTCGCCTCAGTGCCATCCCCTGCTGGCAACTCCTAACCACTTAAGACACCTCTGAAGGTCTCTTAAATATCGTGGAGAGTAGGAGTGATTCTTAGACTTAAGAACGTTGATAAAAAGCTTTTATTCTTAAGTTTGAGAGTAGGACTAAATTTCGCAAATTCTCAGGACTTAAGTGTAAAATGGCACTCTAAGAAGCTTGATAAGTACGGCCCCAGGTCTTTAGCTCACCCGGAAAAAAACAAAACAAACATTTTCCCATTGATGAGTGAACACAATTCTTACATCCCTCTGAATCAAGCAAGATGCCATACATGGAAGTTATGACGTGAGAAATGTTCAAGATTTCGTGCAAATCCCGTGAAGTTCTCGTATCTGACCGTTTGTGAGACTGAGCAATGACATTCAAATTAAACCAAGGTTAGCCTAAAAACACACACGATACTGCACATCCGTATCATGTAGAACAAAAGTTCAGCATTTTAAACACGTACTATAAGTCCGTACGAAGGGTCCCCTAAGTGAACATATAGCCATAAAGCTGAACTTTGAATCCGGAGAGACCAATTTTCTGCACCTTGCAGCTCTCTGTGTGGTTTCTCTTAACATAATTGTTTTTACCATGATATCAATGCAGACAGAACGGCGGGAAACAGACAAACTGGCCACTCAGGGAAGAAGATAAGGGAGGAAGTGCCTTTAATGGCTTGGAAGGATAACATCTTGAAACCTGTATGTATCAAAAGTCGTACAATTGGGAGTTCAATCAAGGTTCTCTGGAAAAAGGTGTCTCAAAACTCGCATGATGTCACATTGAGCATCTCCACAATTAGGGCTGCAGCTATCGATTATTTTAGTAATCCAGTCAACTACCGATTAGAACAATTAATCGAGTAATCAGATAAACCACACTTTTTAGCCTTAATGTATATTTTGGAGAAACTACTTGAACTACACCAACATTTTTCTGCTACCCATGACTTTCCTTTAATACATGCAAATCAACAACATTGAAAATTAAACTTGAAACTTTTAACATGTGTGCTCTACTAAAAATTCTCCTCCCCTAAAAAAAACTATCTGCTGTTTGCCGCCAGCCACACACACCACCGCTCTCATGTTCGCTCTATTATAGTGGCCGGCCGGAAACCATGTTCGCATCCTTAAAGTTCCGAGCTTTGCCGTGTGGTTTGAATTTTATTAATTTATATTAGTTACACTCAAGCAATCAAAGCAACAGAATATAAATCAAAGCTTTTTTTCGAGTGATTAGTTTTTCAAATCAGATTAATCATGATTAATCACTGGTTATTATATGCTTGCATTAATACAATTTGCTGGAGGAAATACCCCAATATTTGGGTACAAAAGCAATTTAGTAGTCAGAATGTCATACAAGAGCGTTTTTAAATGTTTTACTGAATGCAAGTCATTGATTTGTTTAAAATGAGTAAAATCAAAATGAAGTGCACATTTTGAAAGCATTTGCAGTTTGCAATACTTTTGCAAACAAGGTAAAGTTACTAATCGGTAATGTAGTAAACACACTCATAAACAACTTAACAGTGTGCACCATTTACTCTTCTTTAGTTTAAGTAGTTGTTGAAACAAACAAGTGTGTTTACCTTGTTCAGATGACAATGCTGATCTCTTGTTTTGGTGCAATGTGACCCCAGCTCGTTGTGATGACTTACAGATGTCCAACTGTCTCCAGGAAGTAAAATACATCCACATTCAGTCTGTAGTTGCAAGTTGATGCTCTTGTTTGTGTAGTACAGTTGGTTTATCCTTGCTGTAATTGTGCCTCTTCAAGATACACTATATTGCCAAAAGTATTTGGCCACCTGCCTTGACTCACATATAAACTTGAAGTGCCATTCCATTCCTAACCCGTAGGGTTCAATATGATGTCGGTCCACCTCGTGCAGCTTTTACAGCTTCACCTCTTCTGGGAAGGCTGTCCGCAAGGTTGCGGAGTGTGTTTATAGGAATTGTCGACCATTCTTCCAAAAGTGCATTGGTGAGGTCACACACTGATGTTGGTGGAGAAGGCCTGGCTCTCAGTCTCCGTTCTAATTCATCCCAAAGGTGTTCTATCGGGTTCAGGTCAAGACTCTGTGCAGGCCAGTCAAGTTCATCCACACCAGACTTGGTCATGCATGTCTTTATGGACCTTGCTTCATGTTGGAAGAGGAAGGGGCCCGCTCCAAACTGTTCCCGCAAGGTTGGGAACATGGAATTGTCCAAAATGTTTTGGTATCCTGGAGCATTCAAACTTCCTTTCACTGGAACTAAGGGGCCAATCACAACCTCCTGAAAAACAACCCCACCATAATTCCTCCTCCACCCAGACTCGTCCATCAGATTGCCAGATGGAAATGCGCGATTCATCACTCCAGAGAAGGTGTCTCTAGAGTCCAGTAGCGACATGCTTTACACCACTGCATCCGACACTTTGCATTGGACTTGGTGATGTATGGCTTAAATGCAGCTGCTCGGCCATGGAAACCCATTCCACGAAGCTCTCTGCGTACTGTACGTGGGCTAATTGGAAGGTCACATGAAGTTTGGAGCTCTGTAGCAACTGACTGTGCAGAAAGTCTTTGCACTATGCGCTTCAGCATCCGCTGACCACTCTCTGTCAGTTTACGTGGCCTACCACTTGGTGGCTGAGTTGCTGTTGTTCTCAAACTCTTCCATTTTTCTTGTAAAAAAGCAGACAGTTGAGTTTGGAATATTTAGGAGTGAGGAAATTTCACGACTGGATTTGTTGCACAGGTGGCATCCTATGACAGTTCCACGCTGGAAATCACTGAGAGCGGCCCATTCTTTCACAAATGTTTGTAGAAACAGTCTCCATGCCTAAGTGCTTGATTTTATACACCTGTGGCCGGGCCAAGTGATTAGCACACCTGATTCTGATCATTTGGATGGGTGGCCAAATACTTTTGGCAATATAGTGTATGTCAGATCAGCAGTGCTGATATGAATGACATCTTCTGCAGGACTTGGTCAAAGACATATGTTTAACTTAACTGTGCTACTTTTGTTGACAACGTTGAATCAGTAAACTTTGCCAGCGTAGCATACTCCTCTACTTCTTGTCCATATAGCCAGCATTCATGATAGCACGTAGCTATCGGCGCAGCAGCACCAGCTGACCAGCAGCACCCGTCCTAGACACAAAAAAGTTTCCAATATCACCGGGAAAAGTCATTATATTTGTCGCTAGTAGTTGTGTACAAAAGAAGTCGCTAAGAGGTTTGACCATACTGTCAGCGCCACCCTCAAATACGTGTTTCGCTTTAAGATGCTTTAAAACGTTTGTCGCTGCAATACCAACAAGCTGCCTTAGTTTCATCCAAAGTTGTGTTTTGAAGTAAAATTGGCCGCCTCTCATCGTGATCTCAGTCTTTGTAACAAATGTGGGCGTCTTCTGGAAGTGATTAATCATCATTCATGTTTGGTAACGCTATCATTTATTTTTACGAATCACATGAATTAACACTTTAAGGTTGACAGCCCAATCTTATTCTAAAGGAATTAATCGATTAACCATTGCAGCCCTATCCACAATTCTGCTATTGTTTTTCGTTTTGCAGCCACAGAAGGATACATGGATAAGGAAAAGTGTGATGATGACCATAGAACAGGGGTGTCATACATACGGCCCAAGGGCCGGATCAAGCCCGCGAACAGGTTTTATCTATGAGTTTGTTAAGTATAAAAATGTACCTGAAACTTTGCATGAAAGAAACTGCTGTTCTAAATGTGTCCACTAGATGTCACAATAGCAATTCTTTGTATCTTTGTAGATTATGCTACATATGTACAAAATAAACCACATGATGTTAATGCATCAGTCGAGGGAAATGATCAAACTACATAAATAACATACTCTAATTTTATTTTGATATCATTTTTTTATCTTGATAGATTGAAAATTAACACCAATGAGTTGACTGATGAACATTATCACAAAATGTATTCAGAAAATATAAATAACGACAAATAAAGATAGAGTACTATTAACCGCAACATGTAAGTGTAAAAAAAAACCCAACAACATCATGATTTGTACATTTTCAGAATGTGCTTGTTCTATTTTTAAACCAAAAAAAACAATCTGAAGTTGTCTTTGTTTTTAAGTTATCGTGCCAGTCCGGCCCACTTGGGAGTAGATTTTTCTCCATGTGGCCCCCGATCTAAAATGAGTTTGACACCCCTGCCATAGAACCAAAAATGGAACTTACTTTACCACATTATTGACCTGATAAATCAATATTTTTACATTATGCAATACCACAGTAGTGCTTTGCAAACACCTTCCAGTACCCCCTCCATTCATTAAGGCGTTCAAAAGTGTAATAATGGATAAAACTTTGCCCCTGGAAGTAGTTTATTCACTTAATATTATTATAAAATCTTCCATTTCCATTACAATTAAGGACTTATGCTACAACATGGAGTGCATCAAGACCGAAAAGAGTAATAGATGAATGCAACTTTCAAAAGAAGATACAACAAATACAAGTAAGTGGTTTTGGGGCACCAAACACATCCAAGTACATCAAAGGTTTCTGTTTTTTCCCATTTTGGGTTTGGAGTTTTTTCCCTGCCCCGATGTGGGTTCAGATCAGTGATGTCATTGTGGTTCGTGCAGCCCCTCAAGGCTCCTGTGATTAAGGGCTATATAGATAAACCTGGATTGACTGATTATGAAATAAAATGGTATCTTTCTGGGAGACGCTTCAAGCAGCGTAGATCTACAGAAGTACGTCCTGCCAAATGAACCAATGAAAATACAGCTATGTGGGACAATTCCACCCACCAGGCTGTTCAAATGCCAAACGAGAGGCTAACGATACCATGCCCCCAGAAAGAAAAGGAGTCCTATAGCAACATCAGGAGAATGTGTTTATATCGCTATTCTGTACTTACTCTAATTAGGACCGTCAAACTTAACCAGATAATAACGAGTTAACGCTAATTTCCTTCAACGACACTGTTATTTTCATGATATGCGCTTAACGTGATAATCGGCATTGAAGGGCATCAATTGGCAACGACGCTCATGTACGAAAATGGGCTGATACTGATTGTTGGCTGATCGATCTGTACATCCCTATTTTCCACAGCAATTGCCAAATGGGTGGCAACAGCCCCGATGCTGGGACTGATTAATAAAATAAAATCAAACCAGTCGCATGTCATGAAGACTGAGGAAAAATAAATAAATAAAAATTAAATAAACCCGATACCGATAATAAAAAAAACGATACCGATAATTTCCGATACTACATTTTAAAGCATTTATCGGCCGATATTATCGGACATCTCTAGTTTATATCCCTCGATATCGATAATTATACAAATGTTTATAACCTATCTAAAATAAGGAACAGGAGAAAAAAATATATAATGTAAAAATGTTTTTTTTTTCAAATGTAACCTTCCTCTGATTACAATCCCCTCAGCTATCAAGGCAGAAAAGGATTGTCAACACAACGATATATTGGTATCGTTTTAATCGCCCAGCCCTAAGTGAGAGAGTGAGTTTGTTCGTATGAGAGACAGTGTGTCTGTGCATGTCTGTAAAAGAGTGTTTGTGGCCATTTTGTGTTGAGATGTTCAACAAATCAGAATGTTTAAAGAAAACACATTTTTTTAGTCCCATGTTTATAGTATTAAAATTTTAAAAAATATCAATCTAAAGGCATAGGTGTCAAACTCAAGGCCCGGGGGCCAAAACTGGCCCGCCACATTATTTTATGTGGCCCGCGAAAGCCTGGAAATAATATGCGTTAATAAAATGCTGAATCTTTTCTTACTAAATAAATGTGTTCTTTCCCTTTTGACATTAAAATCACATACTGCATACAATTGCATATCTTTTCAAATTCAATATTATCAAAATCTAAATATTCTATTATCATGTTTTCCAAAAAATATTTTTTGTTAAAATAAATCAAATCAAATCAAATCAACTTTATTTATAAAGCACATTTCAAATTGACCACAGGGGTAGCCAACGTGATGTACAATGGGCAGGTTAAAAGATAATACGAGAACCGAGCAAACACAACACAACACAAACAGAACACAATAAAAAATAAATAAATAAATAAAATAAATAAAACATAAAAACAGGTTCACAGCAGGTGTACTGCCATTGCAGGATGGATATCACTCAGTGTTAAAAGCCATGGAATAAAAGTATGTTTTTAAGAGAGATTTAAAAACAGGAAGGGAGGAGGCTTGTCTAACACTAAGAGGCAGGTCGTTCCAGAGCTTGGGAGCAGCAGCGACGAAAGCTCTGTCACCTCTAAGCTTCAGCCTTGTGTCTGGGACCGTCAGTAGCAGCTGATCGGCTGATCTTAGGGATCGGGTGGGCCAGTAAGGCTGAAGGAGGTCGGAGAGATATGTTGGCGCGAGGTTGTTTAGACATTTAAAAACAAATAAAAGGAGTTTAAAATTGATTCTGTAACGCACAGGGAGCCAGTGAAGGGACGCTAATATAGGGGTGATGTGCTCACGTCTGCGGGTCTGTGTTAGCAGACGAGCAGCAGAGTTCTGCACGAGCTGCAGGCGGGCGAGGGAGGCCTGGCTAATGCCTACATACAGGGCATTGCAGTAGTCAAGACGAGTCGAGATAAAGGCGTGGATTAATTTCTCGAGATCATGTCCTGATAGAAGCGGTTTCACTTTCGCTATTTGGCGTAATTGATAAAAGCTTTTTTGAACGACGCTGCTGATTTGTTTTTCGAATTTAAAATCTGAGTCGAACTTTACCCCCAGGTTTGTGACACAGTCACTGAGATACGGGGTCAGAGTGCCGAGGTCAACGTTGGGGGAGGGAGAGCGACTTGGACTGAACAACATAACTTCTGTTTTGTCTTCATTTAGGCTCAGGAAGTTAGCTGAAAGCCAGGCTTTGATGTCGATGTCAATAAGACGTTGAACCGTGTTATTTTGTGCCACGGGAAAATAAATCTGGCAATCATCGGCATAAAAATGAAATGCAATATCGTACTTCCTAAATATAGAACCAAGGGGGAGAAGGTAAAGCGCAAATAAGATTGGGGCAAGGATTGAGCCCTGGGGAACCCCATGTGGTAAAGGAGCTGTGGAAGACATAAAACTGTCTATTTTTACACAAAAACTCCTGTCGGTTAGGTACGACCGGAACCAGTTGAGGGCGGCGCCCTTAATGCCCACACAGTTCTCAAGACGAGTGATTAAAGGCCTACTGAAACCCACTACTACCGACCACGCAGTCTGATAGTTTATATATCAATGATGAAATCTTAACATTATAACACATGCCAATACGGCCGGGTTAACTTATAAAGTGACATTTTAAATTTGCCGCTAAACTTCCGGTTCGAAACGCCTCTGAGGATGACGTATGCGCGTGACGTAGACCGGCGAACACGGGTATGCCTTCCACATTGAAGCCAATACGAAAAAGCTCTGTTTTCATTTAATAATTCCACAGTATTCTGGACATCTGTGTTCGTGAATCTGTTTCAATCATGTTCATTGCATTATTAGGGGCGGTATAGCTCGGTTGGTAGAGCGGCCGTGCCAGCAACTTGAGGGTTGCAGGTTCGATCCCCGCTTCCGCCATCCTAGTCACTGCCGTTGTGTCCTTGGGCGAGACACTTTACCCACCTGCTCCCAGTGCCACCCACACTGGTTTAAATGTAACTTAGATATTGGGTTTCACAATGTAAAGCGCTTTGAGTCACTTGAGAAAAAGCGCTATATAAATGTAATTCACTTCACTTCACTTCATTATGGAGAAGGAAGCTGAGCAAGCAAAGAAGAAAGTTGTCGGTGCGAAATGGACGTATTTTTCGAACGTAGTCAGCCACAACAGTACACAGCCGGCACTTCTTTGTTTACATTCCCGAAAGATGCAGTCAAGATGGAAGAACTCGGATAACAGAGACTCTAACCAGGAGGACTTTTGACTTCGATACACAGACGCCTGTAGAGAACTGGGACAACACAGACTCTTACCAGGATTACTTTGATTTGGATGACAAAGACGCAGACGTGCTACTGTGAGTATGCAGCTTTAGCTTCTAAACAACTTTTTTTTGCGTATGTACGTAACTTTTTTAAAATATATAAGCTTTATGAACCTTGGGTTAGGTGAACGGTCTTTTGAGCTGAGTGATTGTGTGTGTTGATCAGGTGTTTGAATTGTATTGGCGTGTTCTATGGAGCTAGGAGCTAGCATAGGAGCTAGAAGCTAGCATAACACGTACCGTACCGTACGTGCGCGTCACGTACGTAACTTTTTAAAAATATATAAGCTTTATGAACCTTGGGTTAGGTGAACGGTCTTTTGAGCTGAGTGATTGTGTGTGTTGATCAGGTGTTTGAATTGTATTGGCGTGTTCTATGGAGCTAGGAGCTAGCAGAAGAGCTAGGAGCTAGCATAACACGTACCGTACCGTACGTGCGCGTCACGTACGTAACTTTTTAAAAATATATAAGCTTTATGAACCTTGGGTTAGGTGAACAGTCTTTTGGGCTGAGTGATTGTGTGTGTTGATCAGGTGTTTGAATTGTATTGGCGTGTTCTATGGAGCTAGGAGCTAGCATAGGAGCTAGGAGCTAGCATAACACGTACCGTACCGTACGTGCGCGTCACGTACGTAACTTTTTAAAAATATATAAGCTTTATGAACCTTGGGTTAGGTGAACGGTCTTTTGAGCTGAGTGATTGTGTGTGTTGATCAGGTGTTTGAATTGTATTGGCGTGTTCTATGGAGCTAGGAGCTAGCAGAGGAGCTAGGAGCTAGCATAACAAACACGTAGGTGTTTTTATGCAGGATTAATTTGTGGCATATTAAATATAAGCCTGGTTGTGTTGTGGCTAATAGAGTATATATATGTCTTGTGTTTATTTACTGTTGTAGTCATTCCCAGCTGAATATCAGGTCACCCCCGGCTCTCACAGCATCTTCCCTATCTGAATAGCTTCAACTCCCCACTAGTCCTTCACTTGCACTTTACTCATCCACAAATCTTTCATCCTCGCTCAAATTAATGGGGAAATTGTCGCTTTCTCGGTCCGAATCTCTCTCACTTCATGCGGCCATCATTGTAAACAATAGGGAACTTTGCGTATATGTTCAACTGACTACGTCACGCTACTTCCGGTAGGGGCAAGCCTTTTTTTTTATCAGATACCAAAAGTTGCAATCTTTATCGTCGTCGTTCTATACTAAATCCTTTCAGCAAAAATATGGCAACATCGCGAAATGATCAAGTATGACACATAGAATAGATCTGCTATCCCCGTTTAAATAAAAAAAATTCATTTCGGTGTCGAACGCAGCACTATCTGACTAGATAGTGGAACTCTGCTGCTGCTGGTGAGAGAATGTTGTCCTCCTTCCCCGAAATGCATGCAACACACTTGAAAGTGCTTACACAGTATATTCCCTGCACCTCAAGTTGCAAAGCATCAATCTTTTACTCCCAATTTGTCACCTCAAAGGCGTGCCCTGGTGATGAAAATCACGGTCAAGGATTTTTATTTATTTTTTTGTTTTTTTTAAAAAAGCGTTACGTTACTAAACTGTTGAATGGGCTTTGTCTCCCTTTTTTTTTTTTTTTTTTTTTTAAAAAGCGTTACGTTACTAAACTGTTGAATGGGCTTTGTCATTTATTTATCTTTATAAATAAAGATAAATAAAGTATTTATCTTTATTTATAAAGATAAATACTGTACTTAAATATCTGCTTGACTTTAATTTCAAAACAAATTATCAATCAAATTGTAGACTGTAAAATTGACAATAGATTTTACGGTTAAATTGTGCCGACTGAGGGTTTTTTTTACCGTTAAATCAACTTTGGTACTGTTTTTTCCATATACAGTAAACACAAAAAAAACAGAAACAAAAAACATTAAAACAACAAGATTTGCTCTGTTGCTTGAATTTTACCGCTTAAAACAGTGGTATTGTTTTTCCATTCCATTTTATTTATTAAATTTTTTTATGTGCTGTAAAAAAACCACTGCTTTTACTGTAAAATTCTGGTGACTGAGCTGCCAGTTTTTAAAGTAAAATTTTAATATTTTTTTTGTTTGCGGCTCATGTAAAAATATGTATTGATAATGCATTATATATATACATGTTTATTCATATATTACTCATTGTTAAATGCAGCCCTTTGAGGGCAACCCTAACTGCGATGTGGCCCCTCAATGAAAACGAGTTTGACTACCCTGGTCTAAGGCATACTTATTAAAGATAAAAAAACAACAACATATCTGTCTGCGATTAATCACGATTATTTGCAAGTTAATGACTGAGAAAATGTGATTTGAAATGTGCAATAAATATAAACTACATAATGAAAAAGAGACAAATGCTGCATCAGTCACTGGATCCAATTACCATAGCTAATCGGCTGAGAAAAAATAAGAGGGTATATATCAAGAAGTAAGTAAGATGCGGCTTCCGAGACTATTTTTGTAGGACAAAGAAGTGAGCGTGCATGTTTGTGCCCAAAGCAGCAGCCGTGTTACGCAACACTCACCTGACATGTTCCTTCAGTCTGTTCACTGGAGACAATGTCAGCCTGCAGCAGATGGCATCACAAACAGATGCTGTCAGTCCATTTGGGTCTAATCACTGATGCTCTGTATGACCTGTCAATGTGTCTACATGCATGCAGATGTGTGTGTCTGTGTGTGTCTGTGTGTGTCTGTGTGAGAGAGAGAGAGATACGGGTGTGAGTCTAATCCGTGTAGTGCTTGGTTTGAAATGCACTGGGTCAGAATACACTCACTCCAAGACAATACGTTTGAATTTGAATTTAAAATAAGAGCTGACTCGACTGGCTAGCAATCAGGAGAATAGCATCACGGCTGTTGCCATAGCAACCTTGCATCCCCCTGCATCATTAGTGTTCGACTTGGCTGGACGCTCCTGTTGTTTGAGCACTAGTGTTTGTGATACAATAATGTTACATAAAAAAACTAAAAAAAACACTGTACCATAATAAAAACATTATGCAGTGCTGAAAAAAGATTAATTAAAATAGAAAAATGTATAAATTAATTAATAGAGAAGTTAGCATTTACAATGTTCATTTAAGTGGCATATTTTGCTGCCCTTGGTGCCTTAAAAAGCCATTACATTTTAAAACCTTAAAATATTAAAGCCAAAGAACTACTTGAATATGGTCTTAACATCATGAAAATAAAGTAGCAATTTTATGTAAAGTGGCAATTTCACGAGAATGGGCCGGTGTTGACGGTAAGACCGAGGCGTGGCCCCCAGCGTGGCCACATCACACGCACTGTGGTTTTGGTGGCTGGCGGGAGCAGGCAGCGGCTCTTCCAACAGTGGCACGCACCCAGACCCACTTTGCACCCCGCCCGCCCGGCCCAGCGCTCGGAGCCAATCACGTCCCGAAGTTACGGATCTGACTTGCCGACATGCCAGAGGCTGTTCACTTTGGAGACCTGCTTGGGACAGTGATGATGGTCTAAGACTGCAAGAGGAGCGATGCTTCCCCTTAAAATACAGTCGTGGTCAAAAGTTGACATACACTTGTAAAGAACATAATGTCATGGCTGTCTTGAATTTCCAATAACTTGTACAACTCTTATTTTTTTTGGATTGGAGCACATACTTGTTGGTCACAAAAACATTCATGAATTTTGGTTCTTTTATGAATTTATTATGGGTCTACTGAAAATGTGACCAAATCTGCTGGGTCAAAAGTATACATACAGCAATGTTAATATTTGGTTACATGTCCCTTGGCAAGTTTCACTGTTCACCAGTTCCACATAACATAACTTATGTGATGTCAGATGAAACAAAAATTTAGCTGTTTGGCCACAATACCCAGCAATATGTTTGGGGGAGAATAGGTAAGGCCTTTAATCCCAGGAACACCAGGCCTACTGTCAAGCATGGTGATGGCAGTATTACGCTCTGGGCCTGTTTTGCTGCCAATGGAACTGGTGCTTTACAGAGAGTAAATGGGACAATGAAAAAGGAAGATTACCTCCAAATTCTTCAGGACACTTTTGACGTGTGTTTGGGGTCATCGTCCTGTTGGAACACGCAACTGCGCCCAAGACTCAACCTCCGGACTAAAATAGGCCGTTGTCAGATGTGAAACAGCAAGGAACTGAAAAATAATAATAATAATAATTACATTTAGAACAAATACTTTTTATATTCCTTACATGTGTTACAGCTCCTATTCGCGTTGTTTTGTTGAAGAGTCAGAAGTCTGGTCTTCTGGAAGATTTCACAAGCATTTATAAAAAACAGATCACAGGTAAATGTTACAGTGTTGGTCTCACTCCCGCAAAAGTCTGTCGAGTGCGTGCATAAGCATCAAAAGCGGGCGTCTCCACAAACAAGTTTCTGTCAAAAGATTCAAGATTCAAGATTGTTTATTGTCATATGCACAGTTAAACAGACAGTTTGCCGTACAATGAAAATCTTACTTTGCTAGTCCACCCTTCAACAAGTCACACGGTACTTAGCTAAAATTAAAATAAAAAGAATAATGTATATACAAGGCACAGTAAGTAACATTACATTATTGCACATTCTGATTGACAGTCAACAGTATAAATATGGAGGTGACCTTGGGTCACAACAGCAGTTAAAAGTGTCTTTAGTGATCAAAGGTGAAAAGTGTCTACAGTGATGGTTCACAGTTCGGGCGTGGTCATGGTAGTGTCTTTTGTTCAAAAAGATAAAAGTAAAATGGGGGAGGGGGGGAAGCTAGCATTCACAAGTTAGCATTCACAAGCCTGATGGCCTGTGGGTAGAAACTGTTTGCCAGTCTCGTAGTCCTGGATTTCAGGCTCCTGTATCGTCTGCCTGATGGTAGGAGGCTGAAGAGACTGTGCTGGGGGTATGTACGGTCCTTTATGATGTTGTGTGCTCTCCTGGTGGCCCTGGTAGAGTACATGTCCTGTAGTGAGGGGAAGGCTGCTCCTATGTACTGAGCAGTTTCAATCACTCGCTGGAGTGTCTTCCTGTCCTTAGCAGTGCAGTTTCCATACCAGACCGGGATTGAGCTGGTAAGGACACTCTCAACCGTACTTCTTTTGGGTAAGTCCGATGAAGAATTCTTCACTAGGAAAAGGGCAGATAAGTCCATTAGGTCAATGAATCCATTGTCCAAGGTCTATGACGGTGGCGACGAGTCCAAAGCTATCGAAAATAATACTTTTTAATCAAAAGAATGTGTAGCTAATTAAAATTATTATATTAAATTAAAATATTAATATCTGTGGTTAGTTTCTCTTTTTCAAGACTTTGACCTTTGTACCATTCTTTAGCTATTGAAGACAGTTTGAGGTTTCTTGGGGGTACACGTTTGTAGACTTTATTCTTTTTAATGGATTAGCCATAGCAAAACACACATCAATGAATTGTTGCGTTTGACCAGATGTTCCTCCAAGTGGGATGTAAAACGCTGGTCAGTCCCAAGTTCCTTAGATGACGTATAAACTGACTCAGAGGTACCACCCAGCACAGTATAGGTATTTTGTAATTTATTGTCAAATATTTGAGAATAGAGACCAGCCTCGAACAACACATACGAATGCGCAGCCCAAGTTGATCTGGAATTCCACAGGAAAAAACAACTCTTTTCACACAAAGAAAGCCCCCATCTCCCCCCCCCCTCCTCTCAACACTGATAAGAAGAGAGACTTGGGGGTTGTGTTCACATTCCTGATGGTTTACGACCCTGTCTAAATAGGCAATCTGAAGACAAAGAGAAACTAGTATACAGAGTAAAATTAAGGAAAAAAATATGAGCTGATTCAAACATGATTATGAATAAAGAAATAGCTCTTAAACATATGCATTATCCACAGTCTCCAAAACAATACATAGTGACAGCAGGCAGGTAGGTAGGTAGGTCTTTATTGTCATTGCACAAGTACAACAAAACTTCGTTTTCAGCACAAACCCGTTCAAGATTAGACAAACAAACAGTGTACAGGGTTACAGAGCCGGAACGCTGATGGGTCGCCACAAGGCGTCCCGTAAAAGATGGGAAAAAGGTCAACGCTGGGGAAGGATGAGTAAAAAAATACAACCTAGACTGGGCCCCCCCAGTCTGGAGTGGGAAAAAACCTCCATAGCAAAGTACATATACATATTACAAGGTACATCTCGAGACTAGCAACAGAGGGGAGGGTGTGGGGGCCACGGTGGAAGGCTGCAGCTCTTCAGGCGCTGCCCATCCGTCCATCACCCCTAAGGGATTCGCGTCAAGGGCGTTGGAGGGGGGTGGGGTATGTGTGTTTGGCGTATATTTTTTGTGGATGCATGTGTGTGTGTAAGCTTGCCGCGTGTCTCTGTTCCGCGGCCTTGGTGTCGTGCAGTCGCGAGTCAGTCCAAAGTCAATACATTTTGGATTATTGACTTTAGGGCAGGCAGAGAAAAGGCCGCAAATGACGTGTGTGTGTACTTCAATTGAAGTCTAATGAAGTTCAAGGCAAATGTGTGGAATGAAGTGTATATATCCTATAATATTCTAACACATTGTTTATTTATTTAAACATATTTTTATGCAGACGAAGCGAGAATCTTTCCAAACGGTGAACTGTTCGTTTTATGCGTTTGGTTATTTTTGCTGTGTATATCTCAACACAGCAGTTGTCATAACTCTTTCTACAACCCTAATTAAAAGCACTGAACTTGACAATGCATGTATCCATTAAGTACATCTTTGAACATTTCTATGTGGTACTATAATTGCATGCTATTCATTTTCTCGCATTTAATATTGCCATTTTTTTTACTTGATTTTTCTCATGGCAAAAATGGAGTCTAACAGGTTAGTGAACACACTTTCAGATGTGGGCTGATGACAGATGCGTGCACATCTCAACGTTTGTGCCTGGCAACCATGAGGAAAAAACAATGTTGTCACTTCTGATTCACGATCCGTTTCCACCCTCAGACAACCCAATAAAAGCGGTGGAGAAAAGAGAATGTCAATCATTTATTCCCCATCCAAAAACTGACTCAGTTGCTTTCACTTTAGGTGCATACACTATGTATGCCTTTCACATTCCTGAGAACTCATTTCACAGGGGTCACAGTGCACATTATTAAACAATGCTTTGGTATAATGCGGGAGAAATTCAACACAGTCAGTATCTTGCATGAATACTAGTTTGTGGCTTGGTGTGCTGTTCAGCCAATTATTATCTTATAAAGGCTGTCTACATATTCATATATATATATATATATACACACTACCGTTCAAAAGTTTGGGGTCACCCAAACAATTTTGTGGACTAACCTTCATTTCTAAGATCACGAATAGACTGTCGAATTTCAGATGAAAGTTCTCTTTTTCTGGCCATTTTGAGCGTTTAATTGACCCCACAAATGTGATGCTCCAGAAACTCAATCTGCTCAAAGGAAGGTCAGTTTTGTAGCTTCTGTAACGAGCTAAACTGTTTTCAGATGTGTGAACATGATTGCACAAGGGTTTTCTAATCATCAATTAGCCTTCTGAGCCAATGAGCAAACACATTGTACCATTAGAACACTGGAGTGATAGTTGCTGGAAATGGGCCTCTATACACCTATGTAGATATTGCACCAAAAACCAGACATTTGCAGCTAGAAAAGTCATTTACCACATTAGCAATGTATAGAGTGTATTTCTTTAAAGTAGTTTAAAGTTATCTTCATTGAAAAGTACAGTGCTTTTCCTTCAAAAATAAGGACATTTCAATGTGACCCCAAACTTTTGAATGGTAGTGTATATAAATAAATGTGTGTTGTCCCGATACCAATATTTTGGTACCGGTACGGGTACCAACTTATTTTGATACTTTTCTAAATATAGGGGTCCACAAAATTCTATTCAATGGACATTCTTCTTGTTACAGTATTAATAGTTGGGGTTTTGGGGCCAGCATCTCGACTAGTTCTGACCCCTCCAAGTCTATGAGCTATTGTTGACCCCATACCAATGTTTTGGTACCGGTACCAAAATTATTTTGATACTTTGCGGTACTTTTCAATACTTTTGTAAATAAAGGGGACCACGAAAAATTGTGTTATTGGCTTTATTTTAACAAAAAATCTTATGGTACATTAAACATGTTTTTTATTGCAAGTTTGTCCTTAAATAAAATAGTGAACATACAAGACAACTTGTCTTTTAGTAGTAAGTAAACAAACAAAGGCTCCTAATTTAATCTGCTGACGTATGCAGTAACATATTGTGTCATTTCTCATACTATTATTTTGTCAAAATTGTTAAAGACACATTTTTGTTTCACCTGACCATACAACTTTCCTCCAGAAGGTCTTATCTTTGTCCATGTGATGTCAGATTAACAAAAATTGAGCTGTTTGGCCACAATACCCAGCAATATGTTTGGAGGAGAAAAAGGTGAGGCCTTTAATCCCAGGAACACCATACCTACCGTCAAGCATGGTGGTGGAAGTATCATGCTCTGGGCCTGTTTTGCTGCGAATGGAACTGGTGCTTTACAGAGAGTAAATGGGACAATGAAAAAGCCCGGAGGTTGGGTCTTGGGCGCAGTTGGGTGTTCCAACAGGACAATGACCCCAAACACACTAAAAAAGTGGTAAAGGAATGGCTAAATCAGGCTAGAATTAATTTAGAATGGCCTTCCCAAAGTCCTGACTTAAACGTGTGGACAATGCTGAAGAAACAAGTCCATGTCAGAAAACCAACACATTTAGCTGAACTGCACCAATTTTGTCAAGAGAAGTGGTCAAAAATTCAACCAGAAGCTTGTGGATGGCTACCAAAAGCGCCTTATTGCAGTGAAACTTGCCAAGGGACATGTAACCAAATATTAACATTGCAAGATGTATACTTTTGACCCAGAAGATTTGGTCACATTTTCAGTAGAACCATAATAAATTCATTAACAAAAAAAACTCCCTGAATGTTTTTTTTTGGAACCAACAAGTATGTGTTCCAATCACTCTATCACAAAAAAATAAGAGTTGTAGAAATTATTTCAAACTCAAGACAGCCATGACATAGGTAAGTCCGCCTCTGATATGATATATTTGCTTTTAAATGTAATGACAACTAATACATAAAATGTGTTTTTGGAAGACAAAAAACAAGCAATCTATGACAAAAGCACACTTTTAACACACACAAAAACAGCAGAAAAGTTAATGAAACTATGATCTAAAACTTCTTCAAAGTCACTAAAAAACATGACAGCAACAAACAGGTTAAACTAAAAATAACGGCAGCCATATAAAATACAGTTTGATGTTTTTTAAAAATAGCCGTCATATTATGACGTAAATGTCTAGCAGTGTTGCTAACCGTGTGGCATACTGTTGTCCCGGAAACCGTCACCATGGTTCCAGTCTTCTGTCCAATTTGGCTGCTTCCTCAAAGAAAAGAAAAAATACCAGTAGCTTTCTCACGCTGGTCAGAAGATTCAATAATGAAAAAAAACCATAATTTAAAATCAGTACTTACTTGTCCACGAGGCAGCTGCTTTTTGTTCGAGGTACATTTTGGAAACATTTATAATTGTGCCATGTACTCTCTTGTTTTTGTTCTAATGATTCCTTAGGTTAGCCTCTAGTTCTATGTTTGTGATTTAGTTTCTGTTTTCAGGGCTCCTTGGTTACGTTTAGTTGCTAGGAGCCTTGATTGTACGCACCTGCCTC